>NW_021315750.1:0-1187 GCF_002162155.2 Triticum dicoccoides | reverse complement strand
TACGAGATGGCTACTCATTTAAGTCTGAGAATAATGGTTGTTCGATTTATATGAGAGATATGTTTTATGGTCATGCTCCGATGGTCAATGGTTTATTCTTAATGAATCTCGAGCGTAATATTACACATGTTCATAGTGTAGATGCCAAAAGATTTAAAGTTGATAACGATAGTCCCACATACTTGTGGCACTGCCGCCTTGGTCACATTGGTGTCAAGCGCATGAAGAAGCTCCATGCCGATGGACTTTTAGAGTCTCTTGATTATGAATCGTTTGACACGTGCGAACCATGCCTTTTGGGCAAAATGACCAAGACTCCGTTCTCCGGAACAATGGAGCGAGCAACCAACTTGTTGGAAATCATACATACCGATGTGTGCGGTCCAATGAGCATTGAGGCTCGCGGAGGATATCGTTATGTTCTCACTCTCACAGATGACTTGAGTAGATATGGGTATGTCTACTTAATGAAACACAAGTCCGAGACCTTTGAAAAGTTCAAGGAATTTCAGAATGAGGTAGAGATTCAAAGTGACCGAAAGATAAAATTCTTACGATCAGATCGTGGAGGAGAATACTTAAGTCACGAATTTGGTACACACTTAAGGAAATGTGGAATCATTTCACAGCTCACGCCGCCTGGAACACCTCAGCGAAACAGTGTGTCCGAACGTCGTAATCGCACCCTATTGGATATGGTGCGGTCTATGATGTCTCTTATCGATTTACCGCTATCATTTTGGGGATACGCTCTAGAGACAGCTACATTCACTTTAAATAGGGCACCGTCTAAATCCGTTGAGACGACACCATATGAATTATGGTTTGGAAAGAAACCTAAGCTGTCGTTTCTAAAAGTTTGGGGATGCGATGCTTATGTCAAGAAACTTCAACCTGAAAAGCTCGAACCCAAGTCGGAAAAATGCGTATTCATAGGATACCCTAAGGAAACTGTCGGGTATACCTTCTACTTAAGATCCGAAGGCAAGATCTTTGTTGCCAAGAACAGATGCTTTCTGGAAAAAGAGTTTCTCTCGAAAGAAGTAAGTGGGAGGAAAGTAGAACTCGATGAAGTACTACCTCTTGAGCGGGAAAGTGGCGCAGCGCAGGAAACCGTTCCTGTGATGCCCACACCAACTGAAGAGGAAAACAATGATGATGATCAAGGTACTTCGGATCAAGTTACT
>NW_021315749.1:0-1592 GCF_002162155.2 Triticum dicoccoides | reverse complement strand
GACCTGGATGCCCATATTGGCTCCTACATATTCTACGAAGATCTTTATCGGTCAGACCGCATAACAACATACGTTGTTCCCTTTGTCATCGGTATGTTACTTGCCCGAGATTCGATCGTCGGTATCCAATACCTAGTTCAATCTCGTTACCGGCAAGTCTCTTTACTCGTTCCGTAATACATCATCTCACAACTAACATATTAGTTGTAATGCTTGCAAGGCTTATGTGATGTGTATTACCGAGAGGGCCCAGAGATACCTCTCCGACAATCGGAGTGACAAATCCTAATCTCGAAATACGCCAACCCAACATCGACCATTGGAGACACCTGTAGTACTCCTTTATAATCACCCAGTTACGTTGTGACGTTTGGTAGTACCCAAAGTGTTCCTCCGGTAAACGGGAGTTGCATAATCTCATAGTCATAGGAACATGTATAAGTCATGAAGAAAGCAATAGCAACATACTAAACGATCGGGAGCTAAGCTAATGGAATGGGTCATGTCAATCAGATCATTCTACTAATGATGTGACCTCGTTAATCAAATAACAACTCATTGTTCATGGTTAGGAAACATAACCATCTTTGATTAACGAGCTAGTCAAGTAGAGGCATACTAGTGACACTCTGTTTGTCTATGTATTCACACATGTATTATGTTTCCGGTAAATACAATTCTAGCATGAATAATAAACATTTATCATGATTATAAGGAAATAAATAATAACTTTATTATTGCCTCTAGGGCATATTTCCTTCAGTCTCCCACTTGCACTAGAGTCAATAATCTAGATTACACTTTAATGAATCTAACACCCATGGAGCTTTGGTGCTGATCATGTTTTGCTCGTGGAAGAGGCTTAGTCAACGGGTCTGCAACATTCAGATCCGTATGTATCTTGCAAATCTCTATGTCTCCCACCTGGACTAGATCCCGGATGGAGTTGAAGCGTCTCTTGATGTGTTTGGTCCTTTTGTGAAATCTGGATTCCTTTGCCAAGGCAATTGCACCAGTATTGTCACAAAAGATTTTCATTGGACCCGATGCACTAGGTATGACACCTAGATCGGATATGAACTCCTTCATCCAGACTCCTTCATTTGCTGCTTCCGAAGCAGCTATGTAGTCTGCTTCACATGTAGATCCCGCTACGACGCTTTGTTTAGAACTGCACCAACTGACAGCTCCACCGTTTAATGTAAACACGTATCCGGTTTGCGATTTAGAATCGTCCGGATCAGTGTTAAAGCTTGCATCAACGTAACCTTTTACGATGAGCTCTTTGTCACTTCCATATACGAGAAACATATCCTTAGTCCTTTTCAGGTATTTCAGGATGTTCTTGACCGCTGTCCAGTGATCCATTCCTGGATTACTTTGGTACCTCCCTGCTAAACTTATAGCAAGGCACACATCAGGTCTGGTACACAGCATTGCATACATGATAGAGCCTATGGCTGATGCATAGGGAACATCTTTCATATTCTCTCTATCTTCTGCAGTGGTCGGGCATTGAGTCTTACTCAATTTCACACCTTGTAACACAGGCAAGAACCCTTTCTTCGCTTGATCCATTTTGAACTTCTTCA
>NW_021315748.1:0-1457 GCF_002162155.2 Triticum dicoccoides | reverse complement strand
GATGGAAACACAAAGCTCGGTACCGTACTGGAATTGCTGCAGTGGAAGGCAGAGAATGCTGTGGCTGACAAAGGATTTGAGAAGCTACTGAAAATATTGAAGAAGAAGCTTCCAAAGGATAACGAATTGCCCGACAGTACATACGCAGCAAAGAAGGTCGTATGCCCTCTAGGATTGGAGGTGGATAAGATACATGCATGCCCTAATGACTGTGTCCTCTACCGCGGTGCATACAAGGATCTGAACGCATGCCCGGTATGCGGTGCGTTGCGGTATAAGATCAAACGAGATGACCCTGGTGATGTTGACGGCGAGCCCCTCGGGAAGAGGGTTCCTGCGAAGGTGATGTGGTATGCTCCTATAATACCACGGTTGAAACGTCTGTTCGGAAACAAAGAGCATGCCAAGTTGATGCGATGGCACAGTGAGAACCGAAAGAAAGATGGGAAGTTGAGAGCACCCGCTGACGGGTCGCAGTGGAGAAAAATCGAGAGAAAGTACTGGGATGAGTTTGCAAAGGACCCAAGGAATGTATGATTTGCTTTAAGCGCGGATGGCATTAATCCTTTCAGGGAGCAGAGCAGCAATCACAGCACCTGGCCCGTGACTCTATGTATATATAACCTTCCTACTTGGATGTGCATGAAGAGAAAGTTCATTATGATGCCAGTTCTCATCCAAGGCCCTAAGCAACCCGGCAACGAAATTGATGTGCACCTAAGGCCATTAGTTGAAGAACTTTTACAGCTATGGAATGGAAATGGTGTACGTACGTGGATGAGCACAGACAGGAGGAATTTAACCTTAAGGCGTTGCTGTTCGTGACCATCAACGATTGGCCCGCTCTCAGTAACCTTTCAGGACAGACAAACAAAGGATACCACTCATGCACGCACTGTTTAGATGACACTGAAAGTATATACCTGGACAAATGCAGGAAGAATGTGTACCTGGGCCATCGTCGATTTCTTCCGACCAACCATCAATGTCGAAAGAAAGGCAAGCATTTCAAAGGCGAGGCAGATCACCGAAACAAGCCCGCCATGCGCACCGGTGATCACGTGCTTGCTATGGTCAATGATTTACACTACGTAATCTTTGGAAAGGGTCCCGGTGGACTAGCTGTTCCGAATGACGCTGAGGGACACGCACCCATGTGGAAGAAGAAATCTATATTTTGGGACCTACCCTACTGGAAAGACCTAGAGGTCCGCTCCACAATCGACGTGATGCACGTGACGAAGAACCTTTGCGTGAACCTGCTAGGGTCCCGTAGCCTTCGAACTGCCACACGCCGGAGCTGTAGTCGTATCCCTGCACGTAGAAGCAATCAGCTGTAAGATCACCGAAATTTTATGAAACCCAAATACATAACTACTAGTAGTGATGATAAACTTACTGCCATCCTGATCTCAGTTCTTGGGCTGGTATGGCTCTGCCGGGCATGGGGCTTGTCT
>NW_021315747.1:0-1959 GCF_002162155.2 Triticum dicoccoides | reverse complement strand
GCCATGCGGACACATCCGGGAACGACATAATAGCACTGTCATTTGCATCTTGAATATCTCCTGCAAGTTGCTCTCTCTGACAAAAAAATATGAACATGTTGACTATATACGGTAAACAAATTATATGGTTAATTGTACACACATGAATACGAAACTTACAAAATTTTCAACGAATTTCCTGGTAGCTTC
Organism: Triticum dicoccoides; assembly: GCF_002162155.2. NCBI lineage: Eukaryota > Viridiplantae > Streptophyta > Magnoliopsida > Poales > Poaceae > Triticum > Triticum dicoccoides. The sequence continues at coordinate 1,770 of NW_021315747.1, read as the reverse complement.
AGAGATATTTACTTCCCCCCTCAAAGAATCAAGAATTTGGAACTCTTTCTTTCTGGTGTGCAAAACACATGTAATCCAATGGTTTTTATCCTTATTTAAAGCAAAATAAGCCTATTTCTCAACTTAAATATTGTTAGTAAGCTCGGCTTTCACATAAGATAGTAACGAAAATACAATTCTGCAATACAAACGGTACCTTCAGTTTTGCAAAATATTCTGTCATGCATCTGTTGAGAGGTTCATTTGCATGTGCTAAACCTTCTGGATCGTCTACCGACTTCCCTCGTCTTACTGACTTTGACCGAGTGTTCAATAACCAGTAAGATCTATACGTGGGTACAATATACCTGTCTTTGACGATACTTGAATCCGATATGTACGTCGCATAAGCGTTAATTACCTGAAATAAATGAGTAAATTTAACATGGATGCAACATACTTAACGCATGACATAAGCATGACAATAAAAATACATACATCACCGAATATCCATGCATGGTTAAGTATCTGGCAAACTCTTGCCGCGGAAAGTCCTTCATCTTTACCGTTGTTGAATATTTCATGGTTCTTATGTTTTGGTGAGTACTCGTACGCTTTCACGTACTGCACAGCGGCATGCACCATATCATCCACAGAATGAGCAAATTGAGGGGTTGTTTCATTAAACAGTTCTTCAACACAAGTCAATAAAGTTAAAGTACAAATTTGTACTACATAATTTCCAAAAATATATTCATACATTTTTAACTTACTCGTTTTCGCGGAATGTTTCACACGTTTTCTCGGAGTCTTTTTAACATAAGGAGATTTCGTGTACTTTGACGCACACCGCTTTCGCTTTGCTGGAATCACCATCTTCTTCTCTTCTACCTCGCTATTACCATCTGACAAGGCCTATGACACTTCTTGCTCATTTTGAGGGACTTGCCATCTTGTAGCTTCTATTTCATCGGTTTTTAGAGATGATGCTTCTTTTTTGTCTGACTGCTCTGGGACATCTATAGGATCCTCCTTCTCATCTTTAAAACTACTCAAGTGACCAGTACTGAATTTGAACGAATCCCCTTCTTCAGAATCCAAATCATAATGCCCACTGCCATTTCGGCCATTAGGTGTGTGTTTGTCATCATACTGAAATTCTTTTTGAGGATACTTGTTTTCATACCTGGACTCACTATTCTGTCCATACAGATTTTTCTTCCTCCTCTGCCATTGTGCCCGGTTTGTACCGTACACCTGTTTACTTCATTTTCTCTAACAATCTCTGCAAAAGTAAGCTCAGTCACATGTTATATCTTTGTTGTGGAACGTAGTAATTTCAAAAAATTTCCTACGCACACGCAAGAACATGGTGATGCATAGCAACGAGAGGGGAGAGTATGATCTACGTACCCTTGTAGATCGCAACGGAAGCGTTGACACAACGTAGAGGAAGTAGTCATACGTCTTCTTCCCGATCCGACCGATCCAAGCACCGTTACTCCGGCACCTCCGAGTTCTTAGCACACGTACAGCTCGATGACGCTCCCCGGGCTCCGATCCAGCAAAGCTTCGGGGATGAGTTCCGTCAGCACAACGGCATGGTGAAGATGATGATGTTCTACCGACGCAGGGCTTCGCCTAAGCACTACAACGATATGACCGAGGTGGAATATGGTGGCAGGGGGCACCGCACACGGCCAAGGAACGATCACGAGGATCAACTTGTGTGTCCTAGGGTGCCCCCTGCCTCCGTATATAAAGGAGCCAAGGGGAGGGGCGGCCGGCCAA
>NW_021315746.1:0-1609 GCF_002162155.2 Triticum dicoccoides | reverse complement strand
TGTCCTTACCCCTCCTTTCTCCTTTATTTTTCTTTTTCATTTATTTTCATTCACATTTTCTTTTTTTCCTTCTCTTTTTCTATTTCTTTCATTTTCATTTACTTTTCTATATGTTTTTCATTTTATTGTCCTTTCCTTAACAACGTATGTGCACTCGGTAACCCATTTTTATTTTACATTTTTATTCAACTATCATGAACAATTTACGAAACCGCGCACATTCTAAAATAGTGAACATTTTTAGTTTGCACACATTTTTTACAAACTCGTGAATATTTATTTGAAATTCTTAGCATTCTTTTAGAATACCGTGATACTTTTTTAATGAACAGGCATTTTTTTGGAAATTGGTGAACAACTTTTAGAATTCAGTAAAAAAAACTCAAAAAAAAAGAGGAAGCCTAGATTTTACCAGGAGCACATGTCGTTCCATATTCCAAAAAGTTCCAAAAAAGTCTTGGTTTTCTTACAAACAAGGTCAAAATTCTTGTAACCAAGGCCGGAAAGTCTTAGTTTTCTTACAAATAAGGCCAAAATTTGGACAAGTCAGGTGGATTTTCGTTAGAAATTTCGGCAGCATAACGCGTGGGAAGAATCATTCCATATCATCACAAATCATTTCCCCAACAAAGTCAAGCTAATCTGACACCACCACAAACTAACCAAACCAAGTCATAAATGATTTCATCTTGCTACTCGCCACCATCCTTCCTTCTTGAGCATATAGTTGAATGTCGACGGGTGACCGACGCACCTCTCCTGCAGGCATCAATTGTGCCCAATACAAGACCAAGAAACAACATCCCAACTTTGCGAAACTACCACACAATCCAAGTGTTGGCAGCACAGCTACATGAACTCATCTTTGACAATCTGGCAAAATACTACCACATCGGGACCACCATCAAACTACCTCCACACTTTCATACAAGTGTTACAGCTGCAAGGAAAACAAAAAGTGTGGATAAGTGCCCAAACACTATTACTTTTGATTATAAAAATCACTTTTAACAAGAGCATAGGATATATGACAAAAAACAGGGAAATTTAATCACGCCGTGGCAGCCAACAAAATCATCTAGAATCTGTTTTAAAAATTGAGGATGATAAATTCTAGATTCGATGCTAAGCGATTCACAACCCAATAATCAGAGAAATACTAGACAGTGATTTTTCACAACCATCATGAGACCTTATCTAAATGATCGAACCATCAGACGAGTTTGTAGCACAGGGCTACCATGAAATAAACATCTATTAGCTAGAGACTTACACTGCAATGAGATATAACTCCAGAAAAATAATAGTATTGCTCAATTAGGCAACACTAATCGACAACTAAGAGATACCACAAAAAAGAAAATTAATCAATCTGACCAAGGCCGCGCCCTCTACTCATCAATTCTTTAAATCACATAAGAAATCACAACGCGACTATGCCTGAGCAGCTATGAACTGGAGATTTGCATTCTGGAAAAATAAGTTAAGAAGATATACGATTTTGCAACTACATCGCTACTCTGTCACAACAACAGTGTTCATTTTACTAATTTATTTCATTATTCCTTCAATCATACGCTGCAAACCTCAGTTTCAAGGGAGGGGGGGG
>NW_021315745.1:0-1050 GCF_002162155.2 Triticum dicoccoides | reverse complement strand
AGTAGAAGATGCACGTGGTGTCCATGATGAAGGTCGGCCTGCAGAAAAGTTAGTTCGCCCCAATGCTTGTCGATCCTGCACTTCACGTTCAGCTTTACAAGCAAGATGGAATAAACGAGTGATATTAGTATACTCCTTATAGTCTAGAATGGTCTGAATCTCTCTATTTAATCCACCCAGAAAACGTGCAAGCATAGCTTCATTCTCCTCAACAATACCACATCTAATCATGCCAGTTTGTAATTCCTGATAATATTCTTCTACAGAATTTTTCCCTTGTCTTAAACGCTGCAATTTTTGAAGCAATTCACGTTGATAATATGGTGGAACCCAACGCGTACGCATAGCAATTTTCAAAGCAGCCCAAGTAGTTGGAATAGGATATAATCTACAATGTTCAGACCACCATACACATGCAAAACTAGTGAAAGCAATAACGGCAGCAGCAACTCGTCTCTCCTCAGGATATTGTAAACATGTAAATCGTTGTTCAGTTTCTAACTCCCAAGTAAGATATATATCAGGAACATATCTACCCTCAAATGGTGGAATATTCCATTTCAGTTTAGGAATATGGACATCATCTCGTACCTGAGGTGGTGGTGCAGGCCTACCATTACGAATATATACCTGAGGTCGACCTGCTGGTGGTGGTACAGGTGGCTGCACGTAGTGTTGATTTTGATCAACCTCATCCTCATAATCTCCCACATAATCATCCTCCTCCACATCAGCAGCAGGAGCCACAGAAGTATCAACAGCAGCACCAACAGTTTGGCCAAACGCAAGAGGAACACGGCTTGCTCGGCGGAGGTCTGCTTCGCGACGTGGAGGTAGTCGTTGTTGTTGTTGTTGTTGGAGAGGTGCGTTAGGTGCAGCGGGTGGTGGTGGTGGAAGACGCGCGAGCAATTCATTAAACTTGTTATCGAGCTTTGTTTCGAACGTCTTCTCAAGGCCAGTGATCTTCTCCATGGCCTCTTCAAAATTGTTCAGCACATCTTGCACCTGTTCAGTCATCATTTGCTGAAACTTATCATGAAGCTCCTTGTT
>NW_021315744.1:0-1730 GCF_002162155.2 Triticum dicoccoides | reverse complement strand
TCACTCGGAAGTGAGTTACATTTGACGTTTAGTCGATTGGTTCTTCGCAGAACTCCTGTGATCTTGTGGCTCGCTACTCAGAGCTGGAACAAAAACATACTCAAGTCGAGCTGAGCTTGAAGCTGGTTCAGGAGAAGCTGACAAAGGCAAAGGAGGAGACCGAAGGTATGTTTGGTGAGACCCTGACGACTGCTTTTCCCCTTGCTTGTTTCAGCACCTGATCTTGCTGTAACTTGCAGGCAAGGTAAGGGAGGCCCAGCAGAAGAAAGACCTTGAGCTAGCTGAGAAGATCAAGCTTGTTGACGAGAAGTTAGCTTCAGTCACCAAGCTCGAACAAGACAATACCAATCTGAAAACTGCTCTTGGGATTGCCAACAAGGAAGTCAGTCGACTGAGAACTGACAAAGCTGCCTTGACCGACCAAGTCAGCAAATTGACTGAGAAGAAAACTGAACTGGAGGCCTTCTTGAGTGGCCTTGCCAAGAAGCTGTTTCTTATGCTTGAAGGTAAACCTCCATGTTTGGCAAATATTTCCAACTGTGGCTTCTTCCATTCGACTATCCCCTTGACTTAGTGATCACCCTTGCAGAATTTTGTCAAAACTTCGAAGAGGAAACCAGCCGACTGGAGCCAAACCTTGACCCCGTCAATTCTCCGGTGAACGACGAAGTTGCCATGGATGTTTTCCGACTGGAGTCTCGTGTCGCAGCTGTCGTGGACTATCTCGCAAGGCTGAAGGCCGCCACATCTCGCATCGACTCGACGCTCTGGCCTGAGGAGACACTTCAGGATGACCTTGAGTCGCTGATGGCCCGCTTGAACACGATCCCTGGTCGAGTGCAGGAGTGGAAGAAGTCCTCGGCTCGGTGTGGTGCAGATGTCGCTCTGTGTCTGGCCCGAGTCCACTGCAAAGATGCGCGAGAAGAGAAGCTGGCGGCCCTTCGGGTGGCCAATACCAAGAAGCACGACTTCAGATCCTTTATGGAAACTTTCCTTGCAGCTGCCACTCGGATCGCCGACGGGATTGACCTTGATGAATTTGTTGCACCTTCCAGCCCTCCACAGGAGGGGTAAAAAACTTCTTCTGGCTCGACGCTTTAAATTTGCCTCGGTATGCCGAGTGGAATTGTAACCGACAAACCTTAACAGGCTTGACGCTTGAGCACTTTCGGTTCCTTTAGATATCAATTCAAACTTGAATTTGGCGCTTGAATACGATTGCCTTCGGCTCGGAATGTCTTTTGCAGGTTCAAAGCAAGGTGCCTGTGCTGCAATCGACTTATTCTTTAGTCCACTTAGACGAGCACTGGGCTGCAGCTAAGCCCCCGAGTGAGAGGGTTGCTCTTCACTCGGTAGGATTTTGTAACTTAGGCGAGCACAGGGCCGCAGCTAAGCCCCCGAGTGAGAGGATTGCTCTTCACTTGGTAGGATTTTCACAACTTAGGCGAGTGCTTGGACTGCAGCTAAGCCTCCGAGTGGAAGGCTGGCTTACCACTCGGTAGGATTTTTATAACTTAGGCGAGCACGAGGCTGCAGCTAAGCCTCCGAGTGGAAGGCTGGCTTACCACTCGGTAGGATTTTTACAACTTAGGCGAGTGCTTGGACTGCAGCTAAGCCTCCGAGTGGAAGGCTGGCTTACCACTCGGTAGGATTTTTATAACTTAGGCGAGCACGAGGCTGCAGCTAAGCCTCCGAGTGGAAGGCTGGCTTACCACTCGGTAGGATTTTTA
>NW_021315743.1:0-1636 GCF_002162155.2 Triticum dicoccoides | reverse complement strand
CCTGAGGTTGAGATTAGGCTGAGTGAAGATGTACTTGAGACTCTTGTGATCAGTGAAAATATCCACTTTCCTTCCCAATAGAAGATGTCTCCAAGTCAACAAAGCGTGCACAACTGCCGCCAACTCGAGATCATGAGTGGGGTAGTTCTTCTCATTAGGTTTCAACTGACGAGAGGTATAAGCAACAACTTTCTTCTCTTGCATCAGTACAGCACCGAGACCTTGGAGAGAGGCATCACAAAAGACCTCGTACGGCTTGGTTTCATCAGGCGGAGTCAGAACTGGAGCAGTGATCAATTTCTCTTTCAAAGTGTTGAAAGCAATATCACACTCCGGAGACCAAACGTACTTGACGTGCTTCTGAAGAAGATTTGAGAGAGGCTTGGCGATCTTAGAAAAGTTTTCAACGAATCTTCTGCAATAGCTTGCGAGACCGAGAAAACTACGGAGTTGCTTCACGTTCAGAGGAGGTTCCCAATTCACAATTGCGGACACCTTCTCAGGATTCACGGAAATGCCCTTGGCAGAGATGATATGACCAAGATAAAGAACCTCATCGAGCCAAAATTCACACTTGGAGAACTTGGCATAGAACTTATGTTCTCTGAGCTTGTCAAGAACCAAACGCAAGTGCTTGGCATGATCTTCCTTGTTCTTCGAGAAAACCAGAATGTCGTCGAGATAGACCAAAACAAACTCATTGGTGTAGGGGTTGAAGATGAAGTTCATCATGCGAGAGAACGTCGGAGGAGCGTTGGCGAGGCCAAAAGACATGACGGTGTATTCATATGAACCAAAGCTTGTTCTGAACGCCGTCTTGGGAATATCTTGCTCACGAATACGAATCTGATGATAACCCATACGGAGATCAAGCTTGGAGAATACTTGAGCACCTTTGAGTTGTTCGAATAGCTCATTGATGTTGGGAAGTGGGTATTTGTTCTTGATGGTCTTCTTGTTTACTGGACGGTAATCAACACAAAGTCGACTCGATCCATCCTTCTTCTTCACAAAAAGAACACCACAACCCCACGGAGAAGTACTAGGCCGAATGAGACCCAATATTTCTTGCTCATCGAGTTGTTTCTTCAACTCCTTCAACTCTTCAGGGCCGAGCTTGTAGGGACGTTTGCACACAGGTTCCGTACCGGGCTCAAGTTCAATAACAAATTCAACTGGCCGGTGCGGAGGCATCCTTGGAAGTTCTTCTGGAAAGACGTCTTGATACTCACAAACAACCGGAATCTGCGAAATAGCATCCAATTCACCCTTCTCATTGAGAGAAAACAACCGGATGGAATTATCCCGAGCGGCAAAGACAATGACATCCTCAGACGAATGAGTCAGTTGAATCTGCCTGGCTGCACAATCAAGCTGAGCTTTATGCTTAGAGAGCCAGTCCATCCCGAGAATAAGATCGATATCCGAGTTGCCAAGAACCATAGGAGAAGCAAGAAACTTGAAATCACCCATCAAGATTGAAATATCCGGCACCTCCATACTGGAACTTAGTCGCTTAGCTGGAGAGACGACTTGCATAGCTCTAGGTAATGCCCTAGTGCTAAAATTGTTCTCCGATGCAAATGGAAATGACATGAAGGAATGCGATGCACCAGAGTCAAAAAGAACTTTTGCA
>NW_021315742.1:0-1416 GCF_002162155.2 Triticum dicoccoides | reverse complement strand
GAAAAGAGTTTTTCAAAGAAAGACCTCGGTGAAGCTGCTTACATATTGAGCATCAATATCTATAGAGATAGATCAAGAAGCTTGATAAGTTTTTTCAATGAGTACATACCTTGAAAAGATTTTGAAGAAATTCAAAATGGAACAGTCAAAGAAGGAGTTCTTGCCTGTATTGCAAAGTATGAAGTTGAGTAAAGACTCAAAACCCGACCACGGTAGAAAATAGAAAGAGAATGAAAAGTCATTCCCTATGCCTCAGTCATAGGTTCTATAAAGTATGCTATGTTGTGTACCAGACCTATTGTGAACCTCACCATGAGTTTGGCACGAGGGTACAATAGTGATCTAGGAGTGGATCACTAGACAGTGGTCAAAAATTATTCTTAGTGGAATAAGGATATGTTTCTCGGTTATAGAGGTGACAGAAAGTTCGTGTAAAGGATTACGTCGATGCAAGCTTTGACACTGATCCAGATGACTCTAAGTCTCAATCTGGATTCGTATTGAAAGTGGGAGAAATTAGCTAGAGTAGCTCCGTGCAGAGCATTGTAGACATAGAAATTTGCAAAATACATACGGATCTGAATGTGGCAGACCCGTTAACTAAACTTCTCTCACAAGAAAAACATGATCACACCTTAGTACTCTTTGGGTGTTAATCACAAGGCGATGTGAACTAGATTATTGACTCTAGTAAACCTTTTGGGTGTTGGTCACATGGCGATGTGAACTATGGGTGTTAGTCACATGATGATGTGAACTTTTGATGTTAAATCACATGGCGAAGTGAACTAGATTATTGACTCTAGTGCAAGTGGGAGACCGAAGGAAATATGCCCTAGAGGCAATAATAAAGTTATTATTTATTTCCTTATTTCATGATAAATGTTTATTATTCATGCTAGAATTGTATTAACCATAAATTTAGTACATGTGTGAATACATAGACAAAACATGAGTGTCCCTAGTATGCCTCTACTTGACTAGCTCGTTTATCAAAGATGGTTATGTTTCCTAACCACAGACATGTGTTGTCATTTGATGAACGGGATCACATCATTAGGAGAATGATGTGATGGACAAGACCCATTCGTTAGCTTAGTATTATGGTCGTTACAGTTTCATTGCTACTGCTTTCTTCATGACTTATACATGTTCCTCAGACTATGAGATTATGCAACTCCCGAATACCGGAGGAACACTTTGTGTGCTACCAAATGTCACAACATAAAAGGGTGATTATAAAGGTGCTCTACAGGTGTCTCCTATGGTGTTTGTTGGGTTGGCATAGATCGAGATTAGGATTTGTCACTCCATGTTTCAGAGAGGTATCTCTGGGCCCTCTCGGTAATGCTCATCACTATAAGCCTTGCAAGCAATGTGACTAATGAGTTAGTTACGGGATGAAGTATTACGGAA
>NW_021315741.1:0-1156 GCF_002162155.2 Triticum dicoccoides | reverse complement strand
GTCCGAAATCAACCCTATCTCTTGTTTCCCCACACATACGGACTCTAAAAATAGCCTATACTTATGTGTTTCGAAATTACATGGGCCTGGCCCAATAATAAGGTGACGCAGCACCTAAAATAGCCTCGGGACGAAATTTATGAAGTGGCATCTTGTATATTTCGTCCAAGGCTTCATGCACCCATTATGGTGGCTTCAAAGTCCTGAAATCATCACTTGTAACTCCGTTCTTGTTCCCCTTGCGCATGCCATCATCTCCATGCTTGTTCTTGCTCCAATGTTCATCCTTCTCCAAGCTAGGCCCTTCATTTGTAAGCAAAACAAATGTATCCAATTTAGGCAGCATCATATTCTCATGAACATTAGAATCATTACCAAGAAACGAAAGTACCTGGTAATTTAGTTGGCGTGCACGAGCTCTAGTAACTGGTCCAGTATGTATAGCAGCAGGGGCTGTGGGTGTAACAATTGTATTGATGTCCTCATCACATGTATTGCGTCTCATGATCAGAATCATCTCCACCATGTTCTTCACGTGTAATAAGAGCCAATGTCTCCTCATCATAGTCACTAGCGGACTCATATCCACCATCCGCGGTAGCAATCATCACACGCGGAGATTTGCATTCCCTCGCATAATGACCTCCTCCCTTACAACGACGACAAATAATATCACTTGTGTGCCCTGTTGATGCCATGGAAGAAGAAGAACGTTGTGCAGGCCCCGCAGGTGCGCTCTTGGCAGATAATGGTGGTTGTGCCTGTTTTCTTGTATCACGGCTGGAGGTGGCACCGGATGGAGGTGCTGGTGCAGTTGAAGTAGAAGATGCACGTGGTGTCCATGATGAAGGTCGGCCTGCAGAAAAGTTAGTTCGCCCCAATGCTTGTCGATCCCGCACTTCACGTTCAGCTTTACAAGCAAGATGGAATAAACGAGTGATATTAGTATACTCCTTATAGTCTAGAATGGTCTGAATCTCTCTATTTAATCCACCCAGAAAACGTGCAAGCATAGCTTCATTCTCCTCAACAATACCACATCTAATCATGCCAGTTTGTAATTCCTGATAATATTCTTCTACAGAATTTTTCCCTTGTCTTAAACGCTGCAATTTTTGAAGCAATTCACGTTGATAATATGGTGGAACCCAACGTG
>NW_021315740.1:0-1163 GCF_002162155.2 Triticum dicoccoides | reverse complement strand
GAATACCGTGCGTGAGGCCGCAAAGTGATATGAGGTGTTACATGCTAGATCGATGTGGCATTGAGTCGGGGTCCTGACAGCGTTGGTATCAGAGCTTGACTGCCTGTAGGATTACCAAGCCAAACTGGTCGAAGTTGAGTCTAGAAATTCTTAGTTATATGTAGGGGAATTGATTGTGGGATGGAACGTAAGGCTCCTTTTACTCCTTATACCTCATGCCCTTCTGATCTGAGTCATCTTATCTTTCCTACGGGGTTAAGGAACTAGGTCTTCTCATCTATCTATCAGGATCACGTGTTACTAATCCGTAGACTTATAGATTGTTGGACTTAAGCCTCGTTTCAGTTCCTAGTACTTCTGTATGTTAATTATTGATCTCGAAACCTTGATATCGTGCTTCTGAGTGGTTATGCCACCATTTTTGCGAATGTCTCAAATCCTTTCTGAGCATTTACAGCCGTTATGCTATCCGAGTCATTCCAGGTTTCTAAATAGTCTGATGCATTTGCAAAATCCTTTTCCTCTGGTTTCGATGCTCCTTTATGCCAGCTCAATCACACTAATTGTTGAGTTGAGGTATTCTATTGCCTTGACATTATGTTGGAGTTACTATTATGGCCCTAGGTGTTTAGGGAGTCACCTAGTAATCTAGCAATGTTTTGTGATCCCAGTGTGATGATTCTGGCTTTTATTCTCGAAAGCATCCCGTGATGCTACTTAGTAATAGGTATTCTATTCCTGGGTTCTTAAACCCGATATTCACTCTACTTACATCATGTTGATAGTGTTGCTAGTTCCCTTAGGATATTAGTAACCTTTGCGATAGTCCTTAAAGTCCATGGTATATCGTTCTTCCAAATACCATGAACCATTATGGCAGAAGTTTGTTGGATCAAAAGATCACAACAGGCCCTCTATGAGTTCTCCATGCTATATTGTGACTCTGCCAGCTCAACCTTTCTGCATGGGTTATCCGGAAGAATTATGTTGAACTTTGTTCGGCATACCAACCCATGTATCCACAACTCAGAAAGTTATATGTTCCTTTGAGTTGTCCCTCTTTAGTTGTCTATTGACCTTCGTCTATCAATTGATAGTCAAGAGTATGCGTGCGTTCGTTTATCGATGCCTATTACTCTTGTGGTCCGTCAAGCCATTCTATC
>NW_021315739.1:0-1609 GCF_002162155.2 Triticum dicoccoides | reverse complement strand
TTGCAACAACAAAGTAGAGAACGTCTAACTTGTTTTTGCAGAGCATGTTGTGATGTGATATGGTCAAGACATGATGCTATATTTTATTATATGAGATGATCATGTTTTGTAACCGAAGTTATCGGCAACTGGCAGGAGCCATATGGTTGTCGCTTTATTGTATGAAATGCAAATGCCCTGTAATTGCTTTACTTTATCACTAAGCGGTAGCGATAGTCGTAGAAGCAATAGATGGCATAAACGACAACGATGCTACAATGGATATCAAGGTGTCGCGCCGGTGACGATGGTGATCACGATGGTGCTTCGGAGATGGAGATCACAAGCACAAGATGATGATGGCCATATCATATCACTTATATTGATTACATGTGATGTTTATCCTTTATGCATCTTATCTTGCTTTGATTGACGGTAGAATTTTAAGATTATCTCTCACTAATTATCAAGAAGTGTTCTCCCTGAGTATGCACCGTTGCGAAAGTTCTTCGTGCTGAGACACCACGTGATGATCGGGTGTGATAGGCTCTACGTTCAAATACAACGGGTGCAAAATAGTTGCACACGCGGAATACTCAGGTTAAACTTGACGAGCCTAGCATATATAGATATGGCCTCGGAACACGAAGACCGAAAGGTCAAACGTGAATCATATAGTAGATATGATCAACATAGTGATGTTCACCATTGAAACTACTCCATCTCACGTGATGATCGGACATGGTTTAGTTGATATGGATCGCGTGATCACTTAGATGACTAGAGAGATGTCTGTCTAAGTGGGAGTTCTTAAGTAATATTATTAAATTGAACTTAAATTTATCATGAACTTAGTACCTGATAGTATTTTGCTTGTCTATGTTTGTTGTAGATAGATGGCTCGTGCTGTTGTTCCGTTGAATTTTAATGCGTTCCTTGAGAAAGCTAAGATCAAAGATGATGGTAGCAACTACATGGACTGGGTTCATAACTTGAGGATTATCCTCATTGCTGCATAGAAGAATTATGTCCTAGAAGCACCGCTGGGTGCCAGGCCTGCTGCAGATGCAACTGACGATGTTAAGAACGTCTGGCAGGGCAAAGCTGATGACTACTCGATAGTTCAGTGTGCCATGCTTTACGGTTTGGAACCGGGTCTTCTACGACGTTTTCAACGTCATGGAGCATATGAGATGTTCCAGGAGTTGAAGTTAATATTTCAAGCAAATGCCCGGATTGAGAGATATGAAGCCTCCACTAAGTTCTATAGCTGTAAGAAGGAGGAGAATAGTTCTGTCAGTGAACACATACTCAAAATGTCTGGGTATAATAATCACTTGATTCAACTGGGAGTTAATCTTCCTGATGATAGTGTCATTGACAGAATTCTTCAATCACTGCCACCAAGCTACAAGAGCTTCGTGATGAACTATAATATGCAAGGGATGTACAAGACTATTCCCGAGCTCTTCGCAATGCTAAAGGCTGCGGAGGTAGAAATCAAGAAAGAGCATCAAGTGTTGATGGTCAATAAGACCACCAGATTCAAGAAAAAGGGCAAAGGAAAGAAGAAGGGGAACTTCAAGAAGAACAGCAAACAAGTTGCTGCTCAAGAGAAGAAACCCAAGTC
>NW_021315738.1:0-887 GCF_002162155.2 Triticum dicoccoides | reverse complement strand
CCTCGTGACGTCCGGGATCTCATCCGGGACTCCGAACAACATTCGGTAACCACATACAAGCTTCCTTTATAACCCTAGCGTCATCGAACCTTAAGTGTGTAGACCCTACGGGTTCGGGAGACATGCAGACATGACCGAGACGTTCTCCGGTCAATAACCAACAGCGGGATCTGGATACCCATGTTGGCTCCCACATGTTCCACGATGATCTCATCGGATGAACCACGATGTCAAGGACTCAATCGATCCCGTATACAATTCCCTTTGTCTAGCGGTATTTTACTTGCCCGAGATTCGATCGTCGGTATACCGATACCTTGTTCAATCTCGTTACCGGCAAGTCTCTTTACTCGTTCCGTAACACATCATCCCGTGATCAACCCCTTGGTCACATTGTGCACATTATGATGATGTCCTACCGAGTGGGCCCAGAGATACCTCTCCGTTTACTTGGAGTGACAAAATCCCAATCTCGATTCGTGCCAACCCAACAGACACTTTCAGAGATACCTGTAGTGTACCTTTATAGCCACCCAGTTACGTTGTGACGTTTGGCACACCCAAAGCACTCCTACGGTATCCGGGAGTTGCACAATCTCATGGTCTAAGGAAATGATACTTGACATTAGAAAAGCTTTAGCATACGAACTACATGATCTTGTGCTAGGCTTAGGATTGGGTCTTGTCCATCACATCATTCTCCTAATGATGTGATCCCGTTATCAACGACATCCAATGTCCATGGTCAGGAAACCGTAACCATCTATTGATTAACGAGCTAGTCAACTAGAGGCTTACTAGGGACATGGTGTTGTCTATGTATCCACACATGTATCTGAGTTTCCTATCAATACAATTCTAGCATGGATAATAAACGATTATCATGA
>NW_021315737.1:0-1685 GCF_002162155.2 Triticum dicoccoides | reverse complement strand
CAGAGCATCTAAATTAATTAAACCATACACTGAAACTATGTAAAACATTTCAATGCGAAAACAAATGCGATCATAATCGCAACCAATATAACAACTGATCCAACGGCATAATGATACCAAGCCTCGGTATGAATGGCATATTTTCTAATCTTTCTAATCTTCAAGCGCATTGCATCCATCTTGATCTTGTGATCATCGACGACATCCGCAACATGCAACTCCGATATCATCTTCTCCTCCTCAATTTTTCTAATTTTTTCCTTCAACAAATTGTTTTCTTCTTCAACTAAATTTAACCTCTCGACAATAGGGTCGGTTGAAATTTCCGGTTCAACAACCTCCTAGATAAATAAAATATATGTCACGTTGGTCGGCATAATTGTCATAAACAATAAATGAACCAATAGTTATGAAAACATAATATATACCACATCTGAATCATAGACAGGACGGGGGCCAACAGGGGCGGATACCAAAACCATCGCACTATATAAGATGCAATAATAAAAGTAAGAAAATTATACAAGTATCTATATAAAGATACAAGTAAGAGTTTTTTTTCCTTTCAGAAAGAAGATAAGAACAAGAGGCTCACCACGGTGGTGCCGGCGACGAGATCGGATCGGGCGATCGACGGCGGTGAAGACGGGGACGGGACGTGACGGACCGCTAAACCTAGACAAATATTGAGAAAAATGAAGCTTGGAGGTCGAGCTTGGAGAGGAGAAATCTTAAGTAGTGTGCCTCGGACATTCCATCGAACACCTCGTGTGCATAGGAGGTGAGCTAGAGCACCACAAAGCTCTCTCCTCGCCGGCCACGAAAAACAGAGCAGTGAGTGCTCTGCTCGCGGGCGAGGGGTATATATAGGCAATTAATTGGTCCCGGTTCGTGGCTTGAACCGGGACTAAAGGGTAGCCTTTGGTCCCGGTTCGGGCCACCAACCGGGACCAATGGTGGTGGGCCAGGAGCAAGGCACATTGGTCCTGGTTCGTCCCACCAACCGGGACCAAAAGGTCCAGACGAACTGGGACCAATGGCCAACGAGGCCCGGCCGGCCCCCGGGGCTCACGAACCGGGTCCAATGCCCCCATTGGTCCCCCTTTTCTACTAGTGAACGTCAACCGCACGCTCGTACGCGCGCGGGGCATGCGGGACGCACTGGTGCGGTCGGGCTCGTCGGGCGCGCCGGGTGCGCGCGGGACGTGCGGGACGCGGAGGGACGCCAGGCGTGTGTCACCGGCGGAGATGGAGCTCGGCGTATGTCGCCAGGGTCGTGACGGAGGATGGTGCGACCGGCGTCGGTGCGCCGGGTCAGGTCCGCGGGCTGGGTCACGGCCTTGACGACGACAATGACGGAAGCTACAACAACTCTGGCAACGGCGAGGTCGTGGTTTAGGAGGAGTGTGTTGGGAGTAAACCACGCCTCGAGGCGATGACTGGCGTGCACGCGCGGGTATGGGCTCCAGGTCTAGCTCGTAAGGCAGCGGCCGTTGGCGAGAGTGGAGGGCTGGTGCGTTGGTTCGTTAGCTAGCCCGCATGGCCGGATCTCCTCTGTACGCGCATGCACTGTAGTTAGCAGGTTAGTTGTTAGTGCATGCATCATGGATATGGACGCCGTGCACGTAGCTGGCTTAGTGAGTTTGTTAGCTAGATTAGTGCGTGCGTGCGTGGAGTTAGTGGCC
>NW_021315736.1:0-1024 GCF_002162155.2 Triticum dicoccoides | reverse complement strand
GGTACAATACCGATGACCCCGAAACTTGTCCCGATGGCCGAAACAGGACTTCCTATATATAAATCTTTACCTCCGGACCATTCCGGAACTCCTCGTGACGTCCGGGATCTCATCCGGGACTCCGAACAACATTCGGTAACCACATACAAACTTCCTTTATAACCCTAGCGTCATCGAACCTTAAGTGTGTAGACCCTACGGGTTCGGGAGACATGTAGTCATGACCGAGATGTTCTCCGGTCAATAACCAACAGCGGGATCTGGATACCCATGTTGGCTCCCACATGTTCCACGATGATCTCATCGGATGAACCACGATGTCAAGGACTCAATCAATCCCGTATACAATTCCCTTTGTCTAGCGGTATGGTACTTGCCCGAGATTCGATCGTCGGTATACCGATACCTTGTTCAATCTCGTTACCGGCAAGTATCTTTACTCATTCCGTAACACATCATCCTGTGATCAACCCCTTGGTCACATTGTGCACATTATGATGATGTCCTACCGAGTGGGCCCAGAGATACCTCTCCGTTTACATGGAGTGACAAAATCCCAATCTCGACTCGTGCCAACCCAACAGACACTTTCAGAGATACCCGTAGTGTACCTTTATAGCCACCCAGTTACGTTGTGACGTTTGGCACACCCAAAGCACTCCTACGGTATCCGGGAGTTGCACAATCTCATGGTCTAAGGAAATGATACTTGACATTAGAAAAGCTTTAGCATACGAACTACATGATCTTGTGCTAGGCTTAGGATTGGGTCTTGTCCATCACATCATTCTCCTAATGATGTGATCCCGTTATCAACGACATCCAATGTCCATGGTCAGGAAACCGTAACCATCTATTGATTAACGAGCTAGTCAACTAGAGGCTTACTAGGGACATGGTGTTGTCTATGTATCCACACATGTATCTGAGTTTCCTATCAATACAATTCTAGCATGGATAATAAACGATTATCATGAACAAGGAAATATAATAATAATCAATTTATTATTGCCTCTAGGGCATA
>NW_021315735.1:0-1688 GCF_002162155.2 Triticum dicoccoides | reverse complement strand
TCATGGCTGATGCGCTAAGTCGTAAATCTTATTGTAACAACCTGATGTTACAACAAAGTCAACCGCTTCTCCATGAGGAATTTCGGAAGCTAAACCTTCACATTGTACCTCAAGGTTTTCTTTCCACCTTGGTGGCAAAACCTACTCTTACGGATCAAATCATCGCTGCCCAAAAGCGAGATAAGGGAATATCTAAAATCAAAGAGAACATTGCTAGCGGAGGTGCTAGTTGTTTCTCCACAAATGATCATGGTGTTGTGTACTTTGAGAACCGTCTAGTGGTTCCCAAGAACCAGCATCTACGGCAGTTGATCCTTAAGGAGGCTCATGAATCTCCTCTCACTATTCATCCCGGTAGTACTAAGATGTATCAGGACCTACGCCAGAGGTTCTGGTGGACTAGGATGAAGAGAGAAATTGCTCAGTATATTGCTAATTGCGACGTCTGTCGTCGTGTAAAAGCAGAGCATCAACGGCCTGCTGGCACCCTCCCCTAGCTATTCCTGAATGGAAATGGGATAAAATTGGTATGGATTTCATTACCGGTTTTCCCAGGACCAAGAGAGGGAATAATGCTATTTTCGTCGTGGTTGATCGTGTTTCCAAAGTAGCCCATTTCCTACCTGTTCGTGAGAGTATAACCGCTGGTCAGCTGGCAGACTTATACATCTCCCGAATAGTGTCTCTCCACGGTGTTCCTTTGGAAATTAACTCGGATCGAGGAAGTCTTTTCACCTCTCGATTTTGGGAAAGTTTCCAAAATGCTATGGGAACCCGTCTCTCCTTTAGCACCGCCTTTCACCCTCAGTCGAGTGGTCAAGTGGAACGCGTCAACCAAATTCTAGAAGACATGCTTCGAGCCTCTGTTATCTCATTCGGAATGGACTGGGAGAAGTGCCTTCCATTTGCCGAATTCGCCTACAACAACAGCTATCAATCTAGCTTGGGTAAAGCCCCTTTTGAAGTTCTCTATGGACGACGGTGTCGAACACCCCTTAACTGGTCAGAGACCGGGGAAAGACAATTCTTTGGCCCGGATATGATTCAGGAAGCAGAAGAACAAGTTCGTATCGTCCGTGAAAAGTTGAAAACAGCCCAATCTCGTCAAAAGAGTCAATATGACCGAAAACATAAGGCTATGACTTTCGAGGTTGACGAGAAGGCTTATCTTCGGGTCACCCCTCTAAAGGGAACCCATCGTTTCGGTATCAAAGGCAAATTGGCTCCTCGTTACATTGGACCTTTTCGCATTCTCGCCAAACGAGGAGAAGTTGCCTACCAGTTAGAACTACCTCCGCACCTCTCCAGAGTCCACGATGTCTTCCACGTTTCCCAACTCAGGCGTTGCTTCTCGGATCCTATCCGTGAAGTGGACCACGAAACGCTTGATCTCCAAGATAATCTTACATATCGAGAGTACCCCATTCGTATCCTCGATCAGGCCGAACGTACCACCCGACGTCATAATATCAAGTTTCTCAAAGTTCAATGGTCGCACCATTCGGAGGATGAAGCAACCTGGGAAAGGGAGGATCGTCTTCGACTTGAGTATCCCGCCTTCTTCCCGGAGGAACCCAAATCTCGGGACGAGATTCTTTTGAGTGGGGGTGAGTTGTCACACCCTAGCTAGTCATGCATTAGAGTGTTGCATCATGTTTACTCTTTCATCAGAAACTTGAAATGGGGAT
>NW_021315734.1:0-2042 GCF_002162155.2 Triticum dicoccoides | reverse complement strand
CGGCACCATTGAAGGCAGCGCCATTCTGCACCTTGTGAGCATGGAATGCAAGTGGTGGACGAGCTATCATGCACATACAACATACCTGCATTATCACACATCAAACAGGGGCTAAGGCAACACTGGTTCTAATCCTCTGAGTGTTGTGTTGTTGCTGTAACGATCCTCTCTCCATCTTCTCTTCATCTTGCATGTGAAAGTACCAGGATTGAGGATATGGAGTAGGAGTACGTGGGCAAGGCCACATCCAGTCGATCACACCTTCAATAGCACTGACAGCTTGCGGGTGATCTTGAAAGACATCTCTTGCATATAAGTATTGATCAGTCTGCCGCTGGCTCCCGATGCCTTGAGGAACTTCGCGATCACCAACAGAAACTCCACTTGCAGAAGATGAATCAGTCTCCATGTATACATAGTTTCTCTCAATATATTGTTGAAAGGGAAGAAGCGACCACATGAGCCTTGGGTCCACTACAGAAATGTACCACTTAAACTCAAAAGATGCAGTTCGACCGATGCCTTGTGGTGAAGCCCCAAAAGCAAGGATGGATGATGATCCTGCAGCAACACTAGCCTCCTTGGTCATTTCTTTTTTTCTTTGGATGACAGGTGGACCCCCGTAGGGCCCCACATGAGGATAACGTGATCAAACGTCATCATTATATTTGAGAGGCTAAGTTGTGCCACGTCAGCCTGACTGACGGGTCCCGTCTGTCATAAACGCACTTAACGGAGCCTGATCCGCCGATCAGTGTTTTTTGCAAAAAGATTACCGTAGACGTGGTGTTTTTTGCAAAAAAAAATGTATTGTAGTGTTTTTCGCAAACCTGGCCTTCAAAGTGGTGGTTTTGTGCAATTTACTCCCTAAAATCACACAAAATCTGCGGAAGCTCACGACCAGCTGCTCAACAGAGTGAAGATCACCAAACACCAGTGGCACCACCACGCGGGAGCCCTCTTTTTCGCAAATATGCAAAGCTTGTGTATCATTTCATTCATAGAAGGAGTAGAATGAGTACAGTCGGCCGGCCAAGGAGCTCGCGGTGGATGGTCTTCAGCCGCCACCCCAAGCCTCCACAGCTTGCTGCGATGTAGGCTCCTTCCCCCAGACCCTGATGGCGCGCCTCCTCGCCGGCGCCGAGACCCATGGGCGCGTAGTACTGCTACTCTGCTCGTGTGCTTGCGCAGGCCAAATCCATGGACCTGATTGCTTTTATGTTTTTGATTGCTTTTATGTTTGCAAGCATCATCATCTTCTTCTTCTTCTTCTTCTTCTTCTTCTTCTTCTTCTTCTTTCTGCTTCTTCTTCTGCTTCTTCTTCTTCTTCTTTTTCTCCTTCTTCTTCTTTATATATAGTTTTTTCTTTTCTGCTTTATTTGTTTTCTTCTATTTATTTTTGAGTAATTTTTTATATAGATTTTTTTTGCCGTGACCCTCTCTACTCTTTCGCACATGTTATGCGGGTGACATGATGATACCTTCAACATTTAGCTCTGATCTAAACAAATCGGTGACTGAAAAACAACAAATGATGTCAGAACATGTTGGAAGACCAAATGCTTGTGATAGTTTGAGAAGTAACATATTTAAATTGTGCATCTGAACACAGAAAAAATACATTGATCAGTACCGCCTTTCAGCCAAAACGCGCTACTACTACAGAGAAGTACATAAAAAATACATTAATCATCAATGAACTTTTTGTATAGAATCTAAATTGTCAAACCGATTTAAGAACCGGCGAAGACTCCTATTGCAGCCACAGATCCTACACATAGAGTTCAATGAAGACCAAATGCTTGTGATAGTTTGAGAAGTATCATATTTAAGGTGGTCAAAATCTTGCTAGGGGAGCAAGGTGGGACTAAAAATAGCCCTGCCACAACCTCTTTAGTACCGGTTCGTGTTAGGGGAGCAAATGATGTCAGAAAGGGTTGAAAATTGATGACGTGACTTAGAATGGTGCGTACTGAACGCAAAAAAGTCTGAAGTTGTAATAAGTTTAAAAAATTAAGTGCTGTAACAGATGAGTTTTCGTC
>NW_021315733.1:36775-43633 GCF_002162155.2 Triticum dicoccoides | reverse complement strand
GTGCCCACCAGCTCGGGCCAGGATGTCTTGCCGGAGCTCATCGTGTTACTACTGCTGCTACAAGATGAGATGAACACTCCTTGATTTGGTTGGTGCATAGACCTCTCGTTCTGGAGCATATTTATAGGGCTGTTATATGGTAGGCTTTATTACCATATAAAATACAGTGGCCCGTGATAGGCTTCGATTTTATCACCATCTTTGTTCTGTTTGCCGATTGTTCCCATGGCTCCAAAATATCTGCACGAACATACTATCCAGGCTCTTAAGATAAAAATAATACCTGGTTCACTTGTTCAATCAGGCTTAGCTTGTCCCATTACATGAAAATCTAGGATGGGCCGTTACAGGTCGTAGATCTAGACACGTTATCCCTCTGTCTTTGTATCCACCTACGGATTTGTATTATGCAAAATATTGTAGTCACTAGTTAGTTGTACTCCTTGGAGATATCCTCCAATGCATCCAGAAGGAACAAACATATATAGATGAAGTTTATGCTTATAGTATATTTTTGCACAGAGATTGCATAAAACTTTGATGCTTTATTCGCAAAAAAAGAAAAAAAAACTTTGATGCTCTAAAACTTCGATGCGTACATCCACTCAATGTCCAAACAACAGTCCCCACAAAAAAAAAGTTCAAACAACAGAATTGCAACTTTAGAGATTATTCATCTCTCCACATGTAAACATGTAATATTTCATCACGAGTTGGTTGTGTCGCCTCCCCATCTCTCTCTTTCTCTCATTCCAACACGCGCGTGCGCGCGCACACACACACACCTGTGCAGACGCACACAACAAAAAGTGCCATCTCCACTGTACATGATATACTATACCCAAAAGAAGTGCATATGATAATTAATGACTGGTCGCTCTATGCAGATAAGGCTTCTAACTGAAGACCGCGACTACCAATGAATTAAAAAAATAATTACATGCTTTCCAATTTCAGTTTAGTCTTAGTTTTATTAATTGGATATGGATGTGGTGTGCGGTTCCTATTTCGAGCAGCTTAATTGTTCTAGTGTGTCAACTTGCATAGTACCTTTCGAATATCTGAATACCTTGCATTACTGGCTTCAGTTAACGATTCACACACACACACACATAGTATATACCCACAGATTTGCTTAGAATTTCAGTGATTTAATTTGAATTCGGGAATATTGCTTGGGTTAATCAGGTATATAACCATAGTTTTGCTGTGAGATATATAACCATATTAATGATGCATGCAATTTTAGAAGCACAATGCAAATAGTAGTACCTTTTGCCAATCAATAGGTTGTCTGCTATCACTCACCCTAATACAGCAATGCTAGTACTTATCCTTGTATGCACAAGAGCAACAACCCTAGATTTTTATTGAAGGAAATACATTGTTTCTGGGTGAACAGATGCAAAGTTAGTAACATGTTCCTGGGTCAATTGGTTTATTCGCAACCTAGAGTATATATGATGAATATACCTAGCAACCCTTTTGACCAAAGTCAGTAACTATGCACATTTTTTTTGAATTCATCAATAAATGAACATCATCCACATCATTTTAACTTGTTTCGAATTTTCCAGGTGTAGTGGACATGTGGGGAGTGATCGGAGCAGTGCTAAACTTGATTCTTTTCAGATGCCAAAAGTTCAGTTTACCCAAATACCAAAAGAGTAGTTCCTGCTTTGTTAATCGGCTTATGAATACTAGATGCAAAATACTAGAATACTTCCTAGTTAGTGATCGGATTATATGTTTGGAGTAGTACTAAAGTGGTAGTACTTTACAAATACTAGAATAGTCTTTCCTAGTAGTGAAACAAAATTTGGCTTGCAAATGATCCAAATGTAATGTTTGGATCATAAGTTTACAAATGCTGATTCTGATCTTCTTCCTGTTGAATGTCTAAAATTCTAAGATTTCTTGCATACTATAAATGTCAGCCTGTGGCAATATACTGTAGCTATGATATAGTTGCTTTCTCATGCCTCTAGTTACCAAGGTTTACAATTTTAAGGGTTACAAAAGATGTCTAGTCACTAACATGTAGCTGGTCTCTAAATTCTTTTAGTCACCAAGCCTTGGCTGGTCACTTGATATCTATAGCCACTAACCATATACATGGTGGCTGTAATTTTTTAGCAACCAAGTCGTCCTTGGTCTCTGTATGTCATTAGTCACCAAGTCTCCCTTAGTCGCTTGACGCCATTAGTCACCAGATTTGGTTGGTAGCTATTGATATGACATGTAGCGACCAGGGTTCGTAATGTTGGTCGCTCAATATCTATAGCGACTAGATTATAGCCACCACGAAGCGACCAAGTAGTGTTGGTAGCAGTAGACTAGTAGCGACCAATTTTGTACTTTTAGCAACCGGTCACCTTGGTGGCTAAAACTCATATCTCTAGTAGTGATAACGAGAAACGCTTATCAATGAATGAAAGAAAATCCATGGGCGCGATGCTTGGGCGGGTGAGTATGATATGTGCATTCAAACAAGGGGCAATGCCCTGTTGGCCATGGGTGCACTTTTTGCTAGGTGTTGCTTCGATTTTGGCTCATATGTCCTATATACTCCACTTGTAAGTCGTCGATCCATAGCAAAGAAGCAGTTTCACAATGCCACAAGAAAGAAGACCAAAATGGTTGCTGGATTTCAGGGCGTTCAATGTCTGCTAAGCATACATTCTCCATATCCAGTGCCCCCTACGTACCCTCCCTTGATTCAAGCCTACGCATGAACAAGTCTATGTAGTAGCACGTCAATATATATGTATAGGCATGCATCGATTAACACAAAGTCAGTGACGTGCAAGTGAAAAAGTAGAAGCTGTGACAGGGTCAACCCTTGGCTAGCTAATTAAGTAGCTAGCTCAAGCCAAGCTGCATACTACTCTACTTACTTATCTCGTTAGGTATAGTTCATCACCAATCAGCTAGAGATCGAAACCATGGGGAAGCCGCAGCCGAGATCGGCCATGGTGAAACCGTGGGGCATCCTCTCACGGTTCCTCCTCTTCTCCGTAGCTTTCATGCTCGGCATGGCGTCCACCTTCCTCCTCCAGTCACTACTCCCCACCACCGGTACCGTCATCTGGCTTGCCTCCGCTGACCTCTCTGCGGTACCTACTTCTGCACCTCCGGGGCTAGCCCTGCGGCCGCCTCTGTCACAGCACCTCGGTGACGGCAATGGTAAAGAGCATGTCAGCAGTGGTGGCGACGAAAGCCAGCGCATGGTGATGCTGCACAACATGACGGACGATGAGCTGCTGATGCGGGCGTCCATGGCTCCGAGGATCGTAGGGATCAGCTCGCTGGTGCTCCCCGCGCCTAAGGTGGCCTTCATGTTCCTCGTGCGTGGTGAGCTGCCACTGGCACCGCTGTGGGAGAGGTTCTTCCATGGGCACACTGCACTGTTCTCGGTGCACGTGCACCCTGACCCGACATACCTCGGCTCGCCGGAGAAGGGGTCGGTCTTCTATGGCCGCCGTGTGCCCAGCAAGGTGAGATATCTGCCTATGTACACCCATCGCCTAGCTACACTATCTGCAAGGTGAGCTACAGAGCCGTTGTTAAGCTTGCGAGCTAGATGTTTTTTGTAATTTTGCCCGTCCCTAAGTGCACCCCTTATCTATATACCATACAACACGTCATTGAAATTTTTCTACGAAATAACTATATATTACATCGAAGTTTCCCTTTTTTGTTTCTCTCAAAAGTGAAAGCATATGGATTTCAAAACTTTTCACATCAACAAAACTATAGATGTGCAATCTGTTATTAAAAACTTTCAGATTTTTGTGTGCACCATTAATACTTTAAATAATACTAGCTTAATAAAAAAATCATTTTTATTTATTTATATGGACCAAAAAATATCTAATTTACTTTTCACACATTATAGCTCTAATGTTTTCTTGACCCAAGAAGTTTAAAGTCCATGTTTCGTTTGGGAACTCAGCAAAGTTGCTAATTCCATTAGTGATGGGATATACTGCGTACGTACGCATAGGTTCAATCGGATCTTTTATGCAGCCTTTTTATTAACTGATACTTTACTGCCGCTTATATTTCTGGTTTACTGAGACTATAATTTGTAAGTAAACAGGATGATGCTCCCAGTTTTTTGATAAGAAAAGGCAAAGACCATATATTTTAAATAGCACAAACCCTTATAAAAACACTCTTACAGAAAATGAAAAATACATCCAAATCCTTGGGGGTGCCGATGTTTTTTCCCTTCTGCATCCAACAACGGTGTGCGAGGAGCAAAGCTCGTTCCCGCTCTAGGCCTCGTATCAGCGGAGCAAACTTGTTTAAACCCAGGAGTTTGTACAAGAAGCGGCTGAGAAGTCCTCAATGTGGACCAGAACACGCCGGTGGCCATGATCTATGTAGCAATCACCACGGAGAAGAAACGACTAGGAGGGCATGTAGAGGATGATCTCAGTTGGAATCATTCAAACACTTTGATTGGATCCAATTGAGATCATCCTCTACATGCCCCCTGATCTTTGAGGCATCGTCTCGAAAGCAATGGAAGGCCAGGGAACCTTTGCACAATGAAGCATGGATTAGCAAAATCAACTCTACGGCTGCGTTCTCTTTTGACCACCTGAGACAATTCCTGGAGTTGTGGACTTCCATCCACGGTATTAGTCTGGATGAGCATGCCAAGGACTCCATCATTTGGAAGCATACGGTGTCAGGAGAATACACTGCTTCCTCTGCGTACAATGCACAATTTCTATCCATCACTCGCACAGGCATGTGCAAGGTCGTTTGGAAGACCTGGGCGCCCCCGAACGTCAAATTCCTAGCGTGGCTTGCTCTACAAAACAGAATTTGGACAGCTGACCGGTTGGCCAAGAGGGGGTGGCTAAACTGTGGCTCTTGTCCTCTTTGCCGCAGGGGCCTGGAAACTGTCGAGCACCTCTTCTTTGGCTGCCACTACACGCTGAGACTATGGGGCTTGGTGAAGGACTGGCTTCAGCTTGTCAGCTTGGACGTTGCAGTCTGGGCGAACTATAGGAGTATCAAGGGCTAGTGGTTCGACATGGTCGCCACCCAGAGGATCCATGGAAGGGCGATGTCTTCCCTCACTATGCTAGTATGCAAGTCGATTTGGGACGAAAGGAACGCAAGGGTTTTTCGACGCAACTTTGCTCCTCCAACCATCCTTCTTTGCACCATCCAGAAAGCGGCGATTCTTTGGGCGACCGCGGGGGCGAAACATTTGGGCCACATTCTACCGGGAGAGTAGTGCGGATGTGTTATGCACCCCATGCTTGGGGCTTTATTCTCTTGTCCTCTGTAACTTCGAAAGACCTTTTCCCTCTCTTAATTAATGAAAAGGGGCAAATCTTTTGCCCCACGTTTCAAAAAATATTCAAACACTTTAGTGTTTTCAAACTGGACTTTCTAAACCCTGGCTTAGGTGCATACCCTACCGATGTTGTCCAGCTTTGAATCGCGATCTTTAATAAATCACATTTTTTTCATGCAGCATAAACATATAAAATGAGATTTTTCTCCGATTGGCTATATCATTTTATGTATTTATGTTGCATGAAAAATATTGTTTTCATGTATTTTAGGTGGAATGAACTGTTGATCTGCAAATGTTCAATTTATGCATTGTATTTATTTGGACAAATAAAAAAGACAACCTTGTGTTAGATAGCAGTGTAGGTGCACCCATCTAAAATGACGCATTTTCCAAATCTATATGGATACAAAAGGATGCAGTTTAATTGCTGATTGTGATCTATAGGATGCTCGTTGGGGTAAGTCTAGCATAGTCGAGGCCGAGCGTCATCTCCTCGCAAATGCTCTCCTCGATGCCATGAACCAACACTTCGTCCTACTCTCTGAGAGATGTGCCCCTCTCTACAACTTCACCACGGTCTACTCCTACCTCACGCATTCTGCTGGTGCTACCTCCATCGTCGACCTCTTCGACACGCAGCGTTCTTGTGGCCGCTATAGACCGGCCATGGCGCCAACAGTCACACTCGCTAATTGGCGCAAGGGCTCCCAGTGGTCTCGCGCTTGAGGTCATCGGCGACGTGACCTACTTCCCGGTTTTCCAACGACACTGCAATTGCTCCTGCATCATGGACAAGCACTACCTGCCGACATTTTTCGCCGCCTCAAAGTGGCATGGGAATGCAAACCGTACACTCACGTTTACCCAGTGGACAAGGGGGCCTCATCCTGATAGCCACAATGACGTAAGTGTCGACCTTCTTCAGGGGATGAGGAACCATGGGAACTGCAGCGATGGTGGCGGGACCACATCGCTTTGCTACCTCTTTGCAAGGAAGTTCCCCTCGGGCGCGTTGCTGGAGTTACTCAAGCTGGCGCCCAGAGTCATGCGGTTTGGGTGAGAGAAAGTAATGAAAATATAGATTCCCAAATTTAATATCACTCTGTGATTTTTTTGTTGGTGAATCAGCGTGTCATTCATTGTACAAGTAGATGATAAAACTGTATAATAGAAACTCCAAAGATGCGAGCGTACTTTTAAATCTGTTGAAGCATGTTGCTCTATGCCAAGTAGATCCGAGGTCCAAGACATAGTCTATGCAATAAACATGAAGACTCCCAAGATTTTATCTGTTCTCCTTGAAAAAAGGAAATAAAGATACACTGTCTGTTCCAAAATATAAAGTGCATTAGTTTTCATGCTAATCAACATTATCTATTTTGATTAAGATTATAGATAAAATATTGATATATACAATACAAAATAAATAAAATAGAAAAATACTTATTTTATCAAAAGGTGCATGTTGACTTTTCAAAAAACTAATACACCCTATATTTTAGATTGGAGGGACCACAAAATGTGTGTGTGTGTGT
>NW_021315733.1:0-36715 GCF_002162155.2 Triticum dicoccoides | reverse complement strand
CAAAAGGTGCATGTTGACTTTTCAAAAAACTAATACACCCTATATTTTAGATTGGAGGGACCACAAAATGTGTGTGTGTGTGGGGGGGGGGGGGTATGGTGCAATCAACCCCTCTATTGCGGATGGATTGCAAGTAGAAGGGTAGGTTTTTGTTGCTGGACAATTTCTTTTTCTATTTGGTTACACACCCAGTATATTAAAAGATATACTAGATGGAAGTATGTTGTCGCCCTCGTTCGCACTTTGCCACAAAAATATGGAGTTATATCGCACAATTGATAGTACGAGTGCAGCGATTCGGTGCCCAGGTGCAGAGGAACCTGGACCAGAACAGTAAATTCAATTAAATAGCCAGAAATTTTTAAAAAATCTCAAGAATTTTAGCATCTAAGATGCTCGAATGCGTGATGGACGTGAAACAATTCATGGCATTTGGACATTCGAGGAGGTTGTGGCACAAAAAAACTTGGCTGTGACAGAAAATTTGCGAAAGTACACTGTTGGGCTTAATTTTTTCTTTTCATCCTAGAGATCCAATGTCAAAACATGATGCAAATTTACATGCTCCTTGCATACTCGAGCATCTTTGATGTGAAAAAGATCCAATTTCTTAGTTTTTTTTGAATTTACTATTCACCAGGTGTAGATGAGCCTAGATAGAGACATGAATTACCGCATCACTTTTTGTACTAAACTAAAATAGCATCATGGTGTTTCGACAATACCACACGACCCACCGTGTGGTGGTAGAAAATGCCAAGCATATTACAGCTCACGTTAAGATGGCTAAAGAAACTGAAATCAATGGTTTTCTTCCCTGTAGACAAAAGCACACATGGTGAAAACCCCTTAGTGCGGCCCCAGATCATCACTAGCCATCACGGCTTCCAATTAAGACACATCTATGCCATCCCATAGTCAACAGTTTTCCAACATGTTGGCCTCTCATACACATATATAACCCTGAAAAATAAAACATGCATCGACCAACTCGATGACCGGTACCAACGTGTCACACACATATATATATTTCCACGCAAAAAATACCGTTTGTTCCACTTCACTCAAGGGTACTCACAAGGAAGAGACCAGCCGAGTTAATAAACATCGATCTCGATTGAGGATGAGACCTATGTGTGAAAATACAAATATTTATGAAGAGTGCTTCAGTAATAAGAGATATTAATGAGATCTGTCTCAAGATGATTTGGTGGGAGGGAAACATAATTAACCATTAATGAAAGTGTGAGAGTTAATTTATTCCATGGGGTAAAGGTAGAGGGACAAAGAGTAGCTATAGGTAGTTAAGTAGGTGGTGATAACTTAATTAATAAATTAGCTATCTAGAACTTGATTGGGCTAGATTTAAAGGAGAGATTTATTTGGAGAGAAGCTAGAGGAAGTGGGTGGAGAGGTAGAGGGAGGAAGAAGAAGTGAGTGAGAGGGCGAAACAAGCAAGTGAGGTTGGTCACATGTCAACGGTAGTTGTTCGTATCATATATATTAGTGGCATGTAAGGAAAGCATCATGCCGCCAATAAGCAAATGACTAGTAGTGTGCCGCATAAACAAATGCCAATAGTAAGAGATTCCCATGTCACATATACCAATTGTGTGACGAACAAAGATGCCACAATGCTAGTATGTACTTACAAAATTAGAAGTACTGGAGGCGTTCCAGATGGGCCAGACACTACAAGTGAAAGAGCCCCACATGCTTTGCCAAGAATAGATTAGTAGAGGCGGACCACTACCGCCATGGTGCTAGTACTTAAACCATTAGTTGTGTGCAGTGTAAGGTATGTACACGTTACTTTATGGATAGAGTGCTTCATGTATGTGCCTTACTAGCTGCGTGTAAATATAAAGCACGCCCGCTAGTGTGAGATAGCGGCGTTCATCATATTTGCAGATGCCGCTTGTATTTTGCCAAGTTACCAACGGCGTGCATCATATTTGCGCACACCGTTGGTAGATTGGCAAGTTACTGGCGGCATTCGACTTTAGGGGCTTGCCACTACTAATGAAATCCTACAAGGGGTTCATGCACTTGTGCAGAGGTGGAGTAGGAGAAGAAAGCATCGTAGGTGTTCGCATTCTGGCTACACTTGGAGGAGCGGTGGTACAACCTATAGCTCCTCAAGGAGCACTGGCTGGCGGAGGGCCCGATTGCGAAGGACTGGGCATCCGAACATGGCATCACGAACATGGTCGCGGCGAACCCGAGCATCGTGGACGAGCAGCGGGCGGTTGTCAATCTGTGCGGAGCACCCAGATCATCTACCTTAAGCGGTGGCTGCTCCGCGTGAACAAGGTGAAGTGCAACTCCCTCTTCGAGAAGCTGGAGGTGCAAGACGACGACGCACCAGACCAGCACGTCCCCGACACCAATGTCGGCAGCTCCACGTAATGCCCGACCGCAATGACGACAAGACCGGACTGTCCAACTCAATCTTCAACGTCACCTTCACCGGCAACATTGAGGGTCTGGAGGTCTCAAAGGAAGAGTAGGACATGGGACACGTACCCACGTCTGACGAATAGTAGAAAAATCTAGGGACAGGTCCTTACGCTAAAAAATATTACAAAAGTTAATGTAAATCCACCGTCCGCTGTTTATTTGGTGACTCCAATTAGATGATGTCGGTCTCTGTCATTGTTCACAGACACGTCTAGACGTGTTCGCACATATTTGGCATGCCCCGTTGGGGTGATCCGTGTTGGGGTTGCCCCTAACTGAACTCTAGTGAGAAACCCATTTGATAAGCCAAAGTAGTACATTACAATGCTGCACGCACCATATTTCCGTTACTCAGATCGGCGTTACTATAGTTACAAGTGAACAATCATACTATATTCATATACCATCCTAAGAGCTAGGGAGCTTCTAAGTCATAAAGATCTCAAATTATCAAACGACGACTTAAAAAAACTAAATCAACTGGGCATGCAGTGCCCCTGGCTGAACACTACCCATTTGATCTTTTTTCTTTAAAGAAGGTTGAAAGACCGGTTTCTGCATCAATCAGTGCATGTAGCCATCTTTATTAATTATTCAATAAACGTCTGACAATGGATCAATTGATGCATGCAGTAATGTTTATTAATTATTCAACAATGGTCTGATAAGAACATACATCAAACCACCCGAAGCCATCACTCTCACCTACAAACTCGATAATGTGGAGTGCCCTCACTCCCCACCATGTAGAATCAGGGTTACCGCCGATCCGCCCGCATGACGTACCAAAGCCACAATCGATGGATCTCAAAAAAAAAAAGCCACAATCGATGCAACAAACCTAAAGAGTACACTGCATGCACATGTTTTAGAACCCGCATGCACACTACTCATGTGATATGCCAAGGCGGTACACTGCAAGGCTGTAACCACCTAGTGCTGTCGTCTGCAACACTGCAGCCAACAACAATTGTGGTCAAGCTTCTGAATAGATTCCTTTAGTGCCAGAAAAAGCAAACGCGTGGAACACATGCCACGCGCGAAACATGTGAACAGTTGCATGTTTATCTATTATCACTCCTGCTCTCGTCTATTTCAGCCGGGACTCCACTCTTATAAGAAGGCTTGCATTCCATCCTCCATTGGCAACAACAAGCAGCGTATACACAGCCAAGCAAAGAATCAGCCCGATCCTTGCGAGCATGAGGCCCCAGGTTCTGCTCGCGGTGCTGGTCGTCGTCGCCGTCCTCGCAGCAGCTCTGCCCCTCGCTCACAGCCAAGGTGAGGGACGGATCATCCTTTCTTTGTTCATCGCCTTGCCGAGTAAGCCAAGTGTAGCAGCTTAGTGACCTTGGTTTGCTGCCTGGATGCAGGTGCGATGCCCAGCATGTGGCCGTGCTGCGACAAGTGCGGCTCGTGCACCAGGTCCATCCCGCCGCAGTGCACGTGCATGGACGTGTCGCCGACCAGGTGCAACAAGGCCTGCAAGACATGCGTCAAGTCCACCGGTGGCTTCCGGTGCACTGACCGCATCGTCAACTTCTGCGAGCGCCGCTGCACGCCGGCTGCATTATTATCAGACGGCGGATCATGTCCTGTTGTTGTCGGACGGATGAGCTTGTGCCTTCAATTTTCTCTTACTCTTCTTTCAGAGTTCCCTCTGCATCTTGGTCTGCTCATCTTTTCTTATTATTCACCTATGAAATAAATAGCATATTCTCTGCTCAAAATCTTCTCCGTTAAATCTTTTTTGCAGCGCGATGGAATGAACACATATGGATGGAATGGGATGGAATAAGAATTCACATCAAAATCTTCAACCATGTAGAGTCAGGAATGGCTAATGTCAAACCATCAACATGTACATGTCAAATTGAAATCCAAGTAAAACAATTTACCATCAAACCCAATTCCCTTAAAAGTGATTAATGTCAAACCAAGTTCAAATACCATAGATCCAGATGTATTATAATTAGAGTTATAATCCAAAATGAATCGTAAAAGTTTGATTCCCGCAAAAAATCACATAAGTTGTGTTGGTACTAAAACCGGCAGACCTCGGGTAGGGGCAGACCTCGGATAGATCATACTAGCCAGGAGAGGTCTCATACCGTTAGCAAGACACTTGAAAATAATGTTGTAGATAAAATTGCACAGACTAATAGGCCCAAAACTGGGGATTCTTCACTTCTGGAATAAGAGAAATAATCGCATTTTTACCCCATCAGGCATCTTTCCTGTTATAAAGAACTATTGAATTGCCTGAACAATATCATCCTGGATGAAATCCCAATTCCGTTATAAAAACCTAGCTAGAAAGTCATCTGGCCCAGGAGCTTTTAACAAGCCAATTTGGAAAAGAGCACACCTAATTTTTGTCTCAGAGAAAAGTTTGCATAAACCAATATCATCACTCACAATACGTCACACAAGCAGAATATTAAGACATGGATCAACCGTGGCATCACAAGTGTAAAGCTG
Organism: Triticum dicoccoides; assembly: GCF_002162155.2. Taxonomy (NCBI): domain Eukaryota; kingdom Viridiplantae; phylum Streptophyta; class Magnoliopsida; order Poales; family Poaceae; genus Triticum; species Triticum dicoccoides. The sequence continues at coordinate 31,774 of NW_021315733.1, read as the reverse complement.
CTTAAAGAACGAATTAAGAATCCCTTGAATTTCTTCCACGTTCTCCATCAGCTACCCGTTGACCTTTCTGAGTGCATAATTATTATTCTATTTTGCCCTCCAAGATGGCTTCCGCTTAATCTCAGTCTATCAATACATGAGCTTTGCTTCCACACAATTTCTTCTTTAATAAGTAACTCATGCATCTCCATGTGAATCTTCTTCCTCTCCAAGGAAGCATCATGATCATCTCTCGAGAAAGGACATGTAGTCTCTTGCAAGCTGAATCAAGTTTTCTTAGAAATATAGCCAATATGAAGCCGACTCCATCCATAAATAGAATTCATAACTTTGTCCAGATTATTTGCAACATCCCCAAATCCTATGTTTATGACCCTTTAATCCAACAAGACTATATTTGATCACCCAACGCCAAATCTTCCGTCTCCCAATACAGTTCATATCTATCATACTTTGTAATTTTACAAACACAAAAAAATCCCAACAAGTGAATATTAAGAGGGCAATGGTCTGACCTAGACCTGGGCATCTCCGGGCTGGGCCAGATTTTGGACCGGCTTTTCAAAAGCCCAACCACAAAATCCCAATCCCGGGGACGGTCGGCCCGCAACCCTGCAAAAAGGCTATATAATGCTATATTATACCCACTTTCATAAAATATATTAAATAATAGGTTTAACGGGCTTTTCCGGGGCTTCTGGCCGGGCTCAGGCGGGAAAGGTGAGGCCCAAGCCCGGGCCGGACGTTGGGCTTCTCAGGGGTTACTCTAGTTTGGAGCTGATAATGTGAGATACCTTACAATGAGGAAACAATGAAGACCATTGAGGGCAAGCTACCATGTGGGAGTTACTAGTATTATGCTGCACGTCCTTCCCAGGGACGCCTGGGTTGAGGGAGCGATCGGCACCAGCACTGACCACAGCAATACAGCAGGCTGCCTCATGTACAGCCAACCAACTTCCCTGCCCCGGGGTGAGCAATGCTGCTGTTAAGCACAGCCCTAGCATAGACCGCATCAGAGCTACATTTGGCCGGCTATGCAGCAATGTCCAAAGTGATGAAAGCACCCAAGTGGATGTAGAGGGTGCCTCCTCCATCCCTTGTTATGCCACCTTAAATACTACAGGATCGTAAGGGCATTTCTAGTCGATCGCCAAATAATAGAGGAGTAAACCACCAAGTTAGTTGTAGGGGAGTATTTACTCGACTAAGCATTTGTCGTTTCTAATTGATACCCTAAATTTAGTGGAGCAAAACATACTTTTGATTTATGCATTTTGTCGAACAACTGATATGCCCCTCCACGGCGATGGTGACCACACGAGCAACGTTAGTGAGCAGGTCGGCCATGCTGGACGCCATACCCTTCTAGCCCCATATCTTGCCCTGAATATTTGCCAATCGTGCCAAATGTCTGTCACCTAGTAAAATTCAGATAAGGTACCAAATTCAGATATGGAACCAAAGGCAAATGTTGCCAGCAGAACATCAATAACAACACCGGCAACCAACACGCCGGAGTGGTCGAGGTGCTCCACACTGATCGCACATGAAGCGCCCGGAGGCACTACAAGAAATATGACAACTTGCGACCATCAATATTGGTCACTGTATGATCATTGTTTTTCATTTCCTACCTTTAATGAAATGGTCAAAAGCTGGCCGTCTATAATGAAACTTAATGACCTTTGTTGTGAAATGGTCGTAGAACGTAACGACCAAAATAGAAGGTTGTTGGTTCCACGACCAATTATTTTGGTCGCTGTCAACATGCCCACACCACGCAGATCCTATAGGGCAAGCTGACATGGCAAACTTACAATGAAACGAATTGGTCGCTGATTAGAATTAGCCCGTTCCAATTCGGTGTTCTACATGGGCCAAGCACAACAAATTCAACTTATTTATATATTTTTCTCCTGTCCATTTTTGGTCGGCTTCACGGGCCAAGCCCAGTAGTGCAACCTTTGTATTTTTGGGTCGTGGCCTTTTTGTCTCAACAGTTTCATTTTTCATTTTTTATAAAATGGGTCAAATAGTCATGCTGGTCCCCGTTGTCAGGTTCTCGTACAGGGTCGTAGCCGTCAGAGTCATATTCTTCATATTTTAATTTAACAGTAAATTATATCAGCCTGATTCAGCACAGAGCTCCTGTTGTACAAATAATGCATGATACAAGCTCTTAACATATAGTTTACAAGATCTAGAAGTGTAGTAACAGTCACTACGGGAAACAGGAGATTAGCCGTCAGTACTTTCTTTGTTGTCAGCATTTCATCGGGACAGACGACAAAGAAAGGATTTGCCGTCATCAGCTGAGGGCAAAGAAAAAGTAACGATAAAATAGACTTTGCTGTCTGCAGAAAAACAACAGACAACAAATAACTCACTTTGCCATCTGCAACAAAAAATACAGATGGTAAAGAGCTCACTTTGTCGTGCGCAAAAAAAAATACAGACACCAAAGATCATTTTGTCGTCTGCAAAATAAAATACAGACGGCAAAGATCTTTGCCGTCTGTATTTTTTTCAGACGGCAAAGCGAGCTCTTTGCTGTCTGTAATAAAATATGCAGATGGCAAAGAGAAAGCACACCACACGGATCGATCACGTGGATCGATGACGTGGCAGCATCTCAACCCACACAGCCCTGGGCACAATCGCAGCCCACCCCAACGCTCTCCCACGCCCGACCCCACCACACTCTCTCTCCCTTATCCATTATAGAGTAAATAGCTCTTTTCACAATAAGAGTTATCCATACAGTGACGGTATCCCGCACGTTCTCTCTCTCTAACGCACGCACACATGCAGCTCACCCACACCATCTCGCCCGTGTCCCGATCCACTCACTAGCGCCACCAGCCGCGACTCCTCCGGCCGGCGAACGTCCGCTACTGCCGGCAGACCTTTGTTCTCCCCTTCCTCTACTCCGCCTCCTCCAGCTCCCTCCTTCCCCTTCCCGTGGGCAGTGCGGCCGGCCTGGGAGGCCGCTTCGGCTCCTTCAGCGGGGGCGGGCGGCGCTAGCCGGGCTTGGCCGGTGCGGGCAGAGCAGCTGGCGCGGGAGGCCGCTGTAGCTTCTCCAGCGGGGCGGGCGGCGCGAGCAAGACATGGCCGGTACGGGCAGAGCGGCCGGAGCGGGGGGCCTATGTGAGCGACGCGGAGGCGGGCGGCGGGTGTGCGACGCGAGCAGGGCACGGCCGGCACGCGGGAGGCCGATGCAGGCAGGGGAACAACTCCTTTTGGTGCTTCGTGCCGGCATGGGCAAAGCGGATAGCTTCTCCTCCGTTCGGCTCCTATTGGTGCTGCGGGCCGGCGTGGGCAGGGCAATGCGGCGGCAGTGGAATCCCTGTGGTTTTCTCCGGCCAGAAGAAGGACGGCCGGCGGTGAACTCCGTGTTGCTGCAGTGGAGAAGGACTTGTATTTTTACTTTCTAGGGTCCTTTGTGTAAATTTTTAGGAAAGCTTTGTTTCTTCTGTTGGGGAACGTAGTAATTTCAAAAAAATTCCTACGCACACGCAAGATCATGGTGATGCATAGCAACGAGAGGGGAGAGTGTTGTCTACGTACCCTCGTAGACCGTAAGCGGAAGCGTTAGCACAACGCGGTTGATGTAGTCGTACGTCTTCAAGATCCGACCGATCCAAGCACCGAACGTACGGCACCTCCGAGTTCGACACACGTTCAGCTCGATGACGATCCCCGGGCTCCGATCCAGCAAAGCTTCGGGGATGAGTTCCGTCAGCACGACGGCGTGGTGACGATGATGATGTTCTACCGGCGCAGGGCTTCGCCTAAACTCTACGACGATATGACCGAGGTGGAATATGGTGGAGGGGGGCACCGCACACGGCTAACGAACGATCCGTAGATCAACTTGTGTGTCATGGGGTGCCCCCTACCCCCGTATATAAAGGAGCATGGGGGAGGAGGCGGCCGGCCAAGGGAGGCCGCGCTAGGGAGGAGTCCTACTCCCACCGGGAGTAGGACTCCCTCCTTTCCTAGTCCAACTAGGAGAGGGGAAGGAAGGGAAGGAGAAGGAGAAGGAAGGAGAGGGAGGAAGAGTAGGAAAGGGGGGCCGGCCCCCTAGTCCAATTCGGTTTGGGCTAGGGGGGCCGCGCGCCCTGCCTCCTCTCTTCCACCACTTGGCCCATGAGGCCCATTGCTTCTTCCTCGTATTCCCGTAACTCCCCGGTACCCCCGAAAATACCCGAATCACTCGGAACCCTTCCGATGTCTGAATATAGTCGTCCAATATATCGATCTTTACGTCTCGACCATTTCGAGACTCCTCGTCATGTCCCCGATCTCATCCGGGACACCGAACTCCTTCGGTACATCAAAACTCATAAACTCATAATATAACTGTCATCGAAACCTTAAGCGTGCGGACCCTACGGGTTCGAGAACTATGTAGACATGGCCTAGAACTATTCTCGGTCAATAACCAATAGAGGAACCTGGATGCTCATATTGGCTCCTACATATTGTACGAAGATCTTTATCGGTCAAACCGCATAACAACATACGTTGTTCCCTTTGTCATCGGTATGTTATTTGCCCGAGATTCGATCGTCGGTATCCAATACCTAGTTCAATCTCGTTACCGGCAAGTCTCTTTACTCATTACGTAATGCATCATTCCCTAACTAACTCATTAGCTACATTGCTTGCAAGGCTTATAGTGATGTGCATTACCGAGAGGGCCCAGAGATACCTCTCCGACAATCGGAGTGACAAAACCTAATCTCGAAATACGCCAACCCAACATGTACCTTTGGAGACACCTGTAGTATTCCTTTATAATCACCCAGTTATGTTGTGACGTTTGGTAGCACCCAAAGTGTTCCTCCGGTAAACGGGAGTTGCATAATCTCATAGTTACAGGAACATGTATAAGTTATGAAGAAAGCAATAGCAACATACTAAACGATCAAGTGCTAGGCTAACGGAATGGGTCATGTCAATCACATCATTCTCCTAATGATGTGATCCCGTTAATCAAATGACAACTCTTTTGTCCATGGCTAGGAAACATAACCATCTTTGATAAACGAGCTAGTCAAGTAGAGGCATACTAGTGACACTATGTTTGTCTATGTATTCACACATGTATTATGTTTCCAGTTAATACAATTCTAGCATGAATAATAAACATTTATCATGATATAAGGAAATAAATAATAACTTTATTATTGCCTCTAGGGCATATTTCCTTCAGTCTCCCACTCTCACTAGAGTCAATAATCTAGTTCACATCGCCATATGATTTAACACCAATATTCATATCTGTATATGATTAACATCCATAGTTCACATCGTCATGTGACCAACACCCAAATGGTTTACTAGAGTCAATAATCTAGTTCACATCGCTATGTGATTAACACCCAAAGAGTACTAAGGTGTGATCATGTTTTGCTCGTGAGAGAAGCTTAGTCAACGGGTCTGTCACATTCAGAGCCGTATGTATTTTGCAAATATTCTATGTCCACAATGCTCTGCACGGAGCTACTCTAGTTAATTGCTCCCAGTTTCAATATGTATCCAGATTGAGACTTAGAGTCATCTAGATCAGTGTAAAAGTTTGCACCGATGTAACTTTTACAACGAACTCTTTTATCACCTCCATAATCGAGAAACATCTCCTTAGTCCTTACTAAGGATATTCTTGACCGTTGTCCAGTGATTAGATCAAAATTGTATTCCTTTGCCAAACTCAGAGCAAGGTATACAATATGTCTGGTTCATAGCATAGCATACTTTATAGAACCTATGACTGAGGCATAGGGAATGACTTTTCATTCTCTTTCTATTTTCTGCCATGGTCGGGTCTTGAGTCTTACTCAATTTCACACCTTGCAACACAGGCAAGAACTCCTTCTTTGATTGTTCCATTTTGAACTGCTTCAAAATCTTGTCAAGGTACGTACTCATTGAAAATCTTATCAAGCGTCTTGATCTATCTCAATAGATCTTGATGCTCAATATGTAAGTAGCTTTACTGAGGTCTTTATTTTAAAGAACTCCTTTCAAACACTCCTTTATGCTTTGCATAATAATTCTACATTATTTCCGATCAACAATATGTCATTCACATATACTTATCAGAAATGTTGTAGTGCTCCCACTCACTTTCTTGTAAATACAGGCTTCACCGCAAGTCTGTATAAAACAATATGCTTTGATCAACTTATCAAAGTGTATATTCCAACTCCGAGATGCTTGCACCAGTCCATAGATGGATTGCTGGAGTTTGCACATTTTGTTAGCACCTTTAGGATTGACAAAACCTTCTGGTTGCATCATATACAACTCTTCGTTAAGAAAACCATTAAGGAATGCAGTTTTGACATCCATTTGCCAGATTTCATAAAATGTGGCAATTGCTAACATGATTCGGACAGACTTAAGCATCGCTACAGTTGAGAAAATCTCATTGTAGTCAACACCTTGAACTTGTCGAAAACCTTTCGCAACAAGTCGAGCTTTATAGACAGTTATATTACCATCAGCGTCAGTCTTCTTCTTAAAGATCCATTTATTCTCAATGGCTTGCCGATCATCGGGCAAGTCAACCAAAGTCCATACTTTGTTTTCATACATGGATCCCATCTCAGATTTCATGGCCTCTAGCCATTTTGCGGAATCTGGGCTCATCATCGCTTCCTCATAGTTCGTAGGTTCATCATGGTCAAGTAACATGACTTCCAGACTAGGATTACCGTACCACTCTGGTGCGGATCTTACTCTGGTAGACCTACGAGGTTCAGTAGAAACTTGATCTGAAGTTACATGATCAATATCATTAGCTTCCTCACTAATTGGTGTAGTTGTCACAGGAACCGGTTCTTCTGATGAACTACTTTCCAATAAGGGAGTAGATACAGTTATCTCATCAAGTTCTACTTTCCTCCCACTCACTTCTTTCGAGAGAAACTCCTTCCCTAGAAAGGATCCGATTTTAGCAACGAATATCTTGCCTTCGGATCTGTGATAGAAGGTGTACCCAATAGTTTCCTTTGGGTATTCTATGAAGACGCACTTCTCCGATTTGGGTTTGAGCTTATCAGGATGAAAATTTTTCACATAAGCATCGCAGCCCCAAACTTTAAGAAACGACAACTTGGGTTTCTTGCTAAACCAAAGTTCATATGGTGTCGTCTCAACGGATTTAGATGGTGCCCTTTTAACGTGAATGCAGCTGTCTCTAATGCATAACCCCAAAACAATAGTGGTAAATCAGTAAGAGACATCATAGATCGCACCATACCCAATAAAGTGCGGTTACGACGTTCGGACACACCATAACGTTGTGGTGTTCCAGGTGGCGTGAGCTGTGAAACTATTCCACATTGTTTTAATTGAAGACCAAACTCGTAACTCAAATATTCGTCTCCGCGATCAGATCGCAGAAACTTTATTTTCTTGTTACGATGATTTTTCCACTTCACTCTGAAATTCTTTGAACCTTTCAACTATTTCAGACTTATGTTTCATCAAGTAGATATACCCATATCTGCTCAAATCATCTTGTGAAGGTCAGAAAATAACGATACTTGCCACGAACATCAACACTCATTGGATTGCATACATCGGTATGTATTATTTCCAATAAGCCAGTAGCTTGTTCCATTGTTCCGGAGAATGGAGTTTTAGTCATCTTGCCCAATAGGCACGGTTCGCAAGCATCAAATGATTCATAACCAAGTGATTCCAAAATTCCATCTTTATGGAGTTTCTTCATGCGCTTTACACCGATATGACCCAAATGGCAGTGCCACAAATAAGTTGCACTATCATTATCAACTCTGCATCTTTTGGCTTCAACATTATGAATATGTGTATCACTACTATCGAGATTCAATAAAAATAGACCACTCTACAAGGGTGCATGACCATAAAAGATATTACTCATATAAATAGAACAACCATTATTCTCTGATTTAAATGAATAACCGTCTCGCATCAAACACGATCCAGATATAATGTTCATGCTCAACGATGGCACCAAATAACAATTATTCAGGTCTAAAACTAATCCCGAAGGTAGATGTAGAGGTAGCGTGCCGACCGCGATCACATCGACTTTGGAACCGTTTCCCACGTGCATCGTCACCTCGTCCTTGGCCAGTGCTCGCTTATTCCGTAGTCCCCGTTTCGAGTTGCAAATATTAGCAACAGAACCAGTATCAAATACCCAGGTGCTACTACGAGCTCTAGTCAGGTACACATCAATAACCTGTATATCAAATATACTCTTGTTCACTTTGCCATCCTTCTTATCCACCAAATATTCAAGGCATTTCCGCTTCTAGTGACCATTTCCTTTGCAGTGTAAGCACTTAGTTTCAGGCTTTGGTCCAACTTTGGGCTTCTTGGTGGAAGTGACAACTTGCTTGTCATTCTACTTGAAGTTCCCCTTTCTTTCCCTTTGCCCTTTTCTTGAAACTAGTGATCTTGTCAACCATCAACACTTGATGCTCTTTCTTGATTTCTACCTTCGTCGATTTCAATATCACGAAGAGCTCGGGAATCGTTTTCGTCATCCCTTGCATACTATAGTTCATCACAAAGTTGTACTAACTTGGTGATGGTGACTAGAGAACTCTGTCAATCACTATCTTATCTGGAAGATTAACTCCCACTTGATTCGAGCGATTGAAGTACCCAGACAATCTGAGCACATGCTCACTAGTTGAGCGATTCTCCTCCATCTTTTAGCTATAGAACTTGTTGGAGACTTCATATCTCTCAACTCGGGTATTTTCTTAAAATATTAACTTCAACTCCTGGAACATCTCATATGGTCCATGACGTTCAAAACGTCTTTGAAGTCCCGATTCTAAGCCGTTAAGCATGGTGCACTAAACTATCAAGTAGTCATCATATTGAGCTAGCCAAACGTTCATAACGTCTGCATCTGCTCCTGCAATAGGTCTGTCACCTAGCGGTGCATTAAGGACATAATTCTTCTGTGCAGCAATGAGGATAAACCTCATATCACGGATCCAATCCGCATCATTGCTACTAACATCTTTCAACACAATTTTCTCTAGGAACATATCAAAATAAACATATGAAAGCAACAACGCAAACTATTGATCTACAACATAATTTGCAAAATACTACCTGGACTAAGTTCATGATAAATTTAAGTTCAATTAATCATATTACTTAAGAACTCCCACTTAGACAGACATCGCTCTAGTCATCTAAGTGATCACGTGATCCAAATCAACTAAACCATAATCGATCATCACGTGAGATGGAGTAGTTTTCAATGGTGAGCATCACTATGTTGATCATATCTACTATATGATCCACGCTCGACCTTTCGGTCTCCGTGCTCCGAGGCCATATCTGCATATGCTAGGCTCGTCAAGTTTAACCTGAGTATTCCGCGTGTGCAAAACTGGCTTGCACCCGTTGTAGATGGACGTAGAGCTTATCACACCCGATCATCACTTGGTGTCTGGGCACGACGAACTTTGGCAACGGTGCATACTCAGGGAGAACACTTCTTCATAATTAGTGAGAGATCATCTTAAAATGCTACCGTCAATCAAAGCAAGAATAAGATGTATAATAGATAAAGATCATATGCAATCAATATATGTGACATGATATGGCCATGATCATCTTGCGCCTTTGATCTCCATCTCCAAAGTACTGTCATGATCTCTATCGTCACCGGCACGACACCATGATCTTCATCATCTTGATCTATATCAATGTGTCGTCACATGGTCGTCTCGCCAACTATTGCTCTTGCAACTATTGCTATCGCATAGCAATAATGTAAAGCAAATATTTGGCACTTGCATCTTTATGCAACAAAGAGACAACCATAGGGCTTCTGCCAGTTTCCGATAACTTAAACAAAACATGATCATCTCATACAACAACTTATATCTCATCACGTCTTGACCATATCACATCACAACATGCCCTGCAAAAACAAGTTAGACGTCCTCTACTTTGTTGTTGCAAGTTTTATGTGGCTGCTACGGGCTGAGCAAGAACCGTTCTTACCTACGCATCAAAAACCACAATGATAGTTCGTCAAGTTGGTGTTGTTCTAACCTTCGCAAGGACCGGGCGTAGCCACACTCGGTTCAACTAAAGTTGGAGAAACAGACACCTGCTAGTCACCCGTGTGCAAAGCACGGCGGTAAAACCAGTCTCGCGTAAGCGTACGCGTAATGTCGGTCCGGGCCGCTTCATCCAACAATACCGCTGAACCAAAGTATGACATGCTGGTAAGCAGTATGACTTGTATCGCCCACAACTCACTTGTGTTCTACTCGTGCATATAACATCAACGCATAAAACCTAGGCTCGGATGCCACTGTTGGGGAATGTAGTAATTTCAAAAAATTTCCTACACACACGCAAGATCATGGTGATGCATAGCAACGAGAGGGGAGAGTGTTGTCTACGTACCCTCGTAGACCGTAAGCGGAAGCGTTAGCACAATGCGGTTGATGTAGTCGTACGTCTTCACGATCCGACCGATCCAAGCACTGAACGTACGGCACCTCCGAGTTCAGCACACGTTCAGCTCGATGACGATCCCCGGGCTCCGATCCAGCAAAGCTTCGGGGATGAGTTCCGTCAGCACGACGGCGTGGTGACGATGATGATGTTCTACCGGCGCAGGGCTTGGCCTAAACTCTGCGACGATATGACCGAGGTGGAATATGGTGGAGGGGGGCACCGCACACGGCTAAGGAACGATCCGTAGATCAACTTGTGTGTCATGGGGAGCCCCCCTGCCCCCGTATATAAAGGAGCAAGGGGGAGGAGGCGGCCGGCCAAGGGAGGGCGCGCCAGGGAGGAGTCCTACTCCCACCGGGAGTAGGACTCCCTCCTTTCCTAGTCCAACTAGGAGAGGGGAAGGAAGGGAAGGAGCAGGAGAAGGAAGGAGAGGGAGGAAGAGTAGGAAAGGGGGGTCGGCCCCCTAGTCCAATTCAGTTTGGGCTAGGGGGGCCGCGCGCCCTGCCTCCTCTCTTCCACCACTTGGCCCATGAGGCCCATTGCTTCTTCCTCGTATTCCCGTAACTCCTCGGTACCCATCGGAACCCTTCCGATGTCCGAATATAGTCGTCCAATATATCGATCTTTATGTCTCGACCATTTCGAGACTCCTCGTCATGTCCCCGATCTCATCCGGGACACCGAACTCCTTCGGTACATCAAAACTCATAAACTCATAATATAACTATCATTGAAACCTTAAGCGTGCGGACCCTACGGGTTCGAGAACTATGTAGACATGACCTAGAACTATTCTCGGTCAATAACCAATAGCGGAACCTGGATGCTTATATTGGCTCCTACATATTCTACGAAGATCTTTATCGGTCAAACCGCATAACAACATACGTTGTTCCCTTTGTCATCGGTATGTTACTTGCCCGAGATTCGATCGTCGGTATCCAATACCTAGTTCAATCTCGTTACCGGCAAGTCTCTTTACTCGTTACGTAATGCATCATTCCGTAACTAACTCATTAGCTACATTGCTTGCAAGGCTTATAGTGATGTGCATTACCGAGAGGGCCCAGAGATACCTCTCCGACAATCGGAGTGACAAAACCTAATCTCGAAATACGCCAACCCAACATGTACCTTTGGAGACACCTGTAGTACTCCTTTATAATCACCCAGTTACGTTGTGACGTTTGGTAGCACCCAAAGTGTTCCTCCGGTAAACGGGAGTTCCATAATCTCATAGTTACAGGAACATGTATAAGTCATGAAGAAAGCAATAGCAACATACTAAACGATCAAGTGCTAGGCTAACGGAATGGGTCATGTCAATCACATCAGTCTCCTAATGATGTGATCCCGTTAATCAAATGACAACTCTTTTGTCCATGGCTAGGAAACATAACCATCTTTGATAAACGAGCTAGTCAAGTAGAGGCATATTAGTGACACTATGTTTGTCTATGTATTCACACATGTATTATGTTTCCGGTTAATACAATTCTAGCATGAATAATAAACATTTATCATGATATAAGGAAATAAATAATAACTTTATTATTGCCTCCAGGGCATATTTCCTTCATCTTCTGTGTAACTCCACCTACGATGAATGAAAGCCGTGTCGAATCCAAAATATACGTGAGCTGGAACCTGCTGTCTTGGTTTGTCGTTCATGTGTTCGGCGCGATGCTCTGCCCTGACGTTACTTTTTTTTAAATGAAAAACAATCTTTGCCGTCTGTACTTTAGTCTAGATGACAGCAAAGAACAAGTTTTGACTGACGGCAAAGACCAGGGTTTTGCCGTCTATTATTTTTGCAACAAACGGCAAATCTGTAGTTGGCTGACGGCAAAATCTTTGCCGTCTGCCTGATGAAATGTTGACGGCAAAGTATTCTTTGCCGACTTATCTTTGCCGTCTGCTTCCTGACGGCAAAATGTTTGCCCTCTATATTTAGGCCTTTGCCGTCTGTAATCCACGGACGGAAAATTACCTGATTCCTGTAGTGAGTTACAAGCTCTACAAGTATGGCAATCACACTTACAAGCTCCAAAAATGTGTATACGAAACAATCTCTTTCAATCCCATGATCTTCAAGAAACATAGTCAAGTACAATAGGCAACTTCGTAGATAGAGGGCAAAGTCAAAGTAGCTCAAAGATAATATGTAATTCATGGCATCAATATCCGAATTTGTTTCTTGTGCAAAGCCAATAGAACTTTGAATTCGACCCCACTCTTCTAGAGTTTTCTCAGTAGCCAACAAGCTAGATATGGCACTGATAGCCAACGGCAAACCACCACATTTCTTCAAGATATCTTCTGAGGCTTCTTTCAAGTTATCAGGGCACTTCTCCTCACAGCCAAACATTCGCTTGAAAAATAACTTCTTTGAGTCACCAATACCAAGTGGTTGAATTTCTTGGACAAGGTCCACATCAGATGAGCAATATGATTGAGGTACATTGTGTATGTGTGTTGTGGTAATTATTACATACCACAACCGTTCCTGACTAATGCACAATCCAGTGTTTTCCATGTTTGTACATCCCATACATCATCAATTACGATAAGGTACCTGCAACATAGTTTTACGAAAAAATACATAAAATAGTCTGTTGTGCTATAATAGCATCAAACAATGTTTAATATGAAACATCTTAGTAATTAAGTGGAAAATCCAATTCCACTTGGATGTTCAGGACCTCCAACTATTTAGACCACGCAGTTACTTCAAGGTACATGCTGACCTTTTGCTAAAGAAACCATAGACTAACCATAATTTTCGAATCACAGTACCATGATATACATTACCTTATGGGAAAATCATTTGTATGAGTTTCAAAAAATTGTGATAGTATTATGTATGTCAAGGATATATGTAGAAAAACATACATGTGCAATAAGGTAAAAAATAATAATTTGTGAGCTGTACTGATTAGATCACTTAGTCAAATCAAATGATTACTTTGTATATGCACATTAGATTTTTGTACTAATAATATTCACAGGTTATTTAAAAGATCTGTCATTTATACTATTTTAGTACAATAATGAAATAAATGAAAAAGTTACATAAACAATTAAAAAATGTTATGAACAACTCAAGTAATGGCTTGCTTTGACTATTAGTGGAACAGCCTAGAAAACATTTACCCCCAAATGGATAATGCTCATAAAACACATAGTTTGCCAAAATTTAAAATAGCAGAACAAGTCAACAAAGTGCTCTCCTTTTGGGGAACAAGGGAAAATCCACTCTTCAAGCGTTTGAGTTTTTCAAGACAAGGTATCAACTGTAGTTTACACAGCCATGCTTGGTTCACCAATATTTCATGGGCTATGCTGGGTTCCTAATAGGGTTTGCGCAAAAAATTTGTCTATGGGAAAAAAAGTGGCAGATCACTTCGGCATAAATATGTTGACATTGTGTGCCAGCCTAAATAATCCAAAGATGTTGCAAAAGGAAACATTACTGTTTGAAGTTAAGAGTTAAACAACAAAGTATGTATATTTGATAATTTTCAGAAAAATTAACCATGAGGCCAGTACTCAAGATAATGTAACGAAGATTTGTGCAATTTAAAATTAGGTACTAGAGCATAGCAACCTTTTATCACCGAGGAAGTTTCTGATTTGGTCAATGATGTGTTGTTCATCTCCTGCACAAGCCTAATTCTGATTGCGGAGTTGAGATAATATAGAACTGAGGATCTTCACCATATTAGGACTTCATGAAATTGACACAAAAACCTAACATTCATAGTTTGGCCCAAGCTTGTCATAGACTTGTTTGGCAAGAGTCGTTTTTCCTAGTCCCCCATAGCCAACAATGGAGACAACTTTCAACTGGTGTGCCGATGCACCCTTCTCCTGGCTCAATCAGGTCACAAGTTCTTCTCTCGGACCATCGATGCCAACAAGCTCCGATGCATCTTTGTAGACCGCGCAAAGTTGCGGGTGAACCTTTTTGTTTCTAGGTCTAGGGGACTCATCGATCTTGTAATTTCATTTTTTAGGTTGGAAATTAGATAGACAAGAGGGCTAGATAAGTGATTAGACTTTATGGCTGGATATATACATAATAAAAATAGTAAAACATACAGTGTTAAATTACATATGGCTTTAGTAAAAAATCTGTAAGCATGAGCGTGGCAGAAGCATCGATGCTTACCTTGAATATCTCGCACTGATCTCTTTCACTTGACTCTTGATGTCTTTGATGTCCTTGGCGATCTTATGGCGGGTCTTGATATCTTTTATCTTTTTCATGGTTTTGTTAAAGAGCTTCCCGAAGCCATCGGACACAGAACTGGGCCCACGTTCCATGAGAGCCATGAACTTGTCGATGTTGTCCTCGATCTCATAGGACATCTCTCGCACAACATCTACACGAACGTTGCTTGCTTGTCAGGTTTCTCCACGTCAACCGTCTCGATGAGGAATGCTTGCATGGCCTCGAGCTCATCCTTGAGGAACTTGATGTTGTCGCGGACACCACTGAGAAACTTGTATTCGTCGCTCAGGATGCTCCCCAACTTTTTCAGGATGGAGCCCATGGCTCCCGTGGATGCATTCACGAGAAATTTCTCCATTGTTCTTCTCGCCGCATTGTTTTCTGTAGTGGATGCAGTAAAAAGTTCCAAGATCTGAGACGATTATTCACTAGCGCCTGCCATTGCAAACAACAAACACAAATAAAAAAACTCGGCAGCCAATGAACAACATTTCAATTGATGAGCATATCGATTAAGAAATGAAATTATCAATCATGAAGAAGTGTAGTGCACACACACATTGGAATATTATCATCACCTCATAGACGGAGGAGTGTGATTCAACTGAAACCAGAAGAGTGAAATCCGGAGGAGTGGCGAAATCTCACCAACCAATCCAATCCAGTCAAATCCTCCCACGTTGCCTCAGAGACCACACAAACGGACATGGGTTGTGGGCCTATCAACAAAAATTAGGCTTGGTAGCTTAGCACTAGCTGCCATTTTTCGAAAAAACAAAAAGCAAGCGGTGGCTGCCAGGGACATCATATTCCAGTCACCATGCGGTGCTCAGCGATCGAACTAGCATTGGCACCTGTTTTTATTTCCTTATTTTTTTAGTTTTTTGTATTTAAAATTTATTTTATTAACTTCGATAAATGTTGAGAAATCCCATATTCGAATTATTTTGGGATTTCCAAATAATTTTTGAAGTTCAAATAATGTTCATGAATTTGAAAATATGTCAATGATTTTAAAAATTATTGGCAAAATTTAAAAATTGTTCAGAAATTTGAAAATGGTCTAGAATTTCACAAGGCCAAAGCAACATAGGTGGGCACGGGTGGTGTTTTTACTCCCAAAATTCAAAAAATATTATGAACATTTTATTTTATAAATTAATATTTTTATTAAATTCATTTTGATTTTTTTGTTCTAGAACGACCGAAACGGCATAGGAGGTCATCGATGGTTTATTACTCCCAAAATTAAAATTAATTTATGTACATTTTATTTTATATTAAATATGTTTTGTTAAATTAATTTTATTTTATTTTAGAACGACCTAAGCGGCATAGGGGGTCGTCCTGGTTTTTTCTATATGATCGCTCGCACACATAAATTCATCATGAAGACAATGCCCCTTGTTGGCAATTCCTAGAGGTCCAAAAAAAATCATGTTCAAAAGACCATGTCTAGGTAGGTCAGAAGGGCAGGTCTGTGGGCACGTCGTTTACCGACATATGTGAAATGGCCTCATTTTTTTTTCATGGCCTAACATGACCAATACATGGCACCATGCCAAGTGGTTTTGGTTAAAAAGGAGAGATAAATGGTCACAGTATTGTAACGTGCAAACGGTGTCGAAAGTCATTCAAACCGGGCATGTATACCTACCATGGGCATGGCCAATTCAGGGAAAAAGAAAGGGCCATTCCTCATAGAGCCAAAAAAACATGTGCGCCGATGATGGCGAGTCCACCGCAAGTTTGAACTCTGGATTCTTACCCCAAAAGTCAAGCATCAATCCACCACCTTTAGCAAGCAGACGACATAGCCCGGTCAGAGATCTAGTGTTTCCACCGAAGTGAATAAACTTGTCTTTGAAGCCGTCCGTACCATCCACCCTTATCCAGCTACCAACGCCTCGATAGCGAGATACCTCTGGAGAAGACAACGAAAAATAAAGACATCTCAAACCACATGTCCCGCACGTACCTGGAGGAGCTAGCGACAGGATGCGAGCCCACCACCAACACAACATCTGTGCGGCTGACGAGGCGGAATAGGCAGTGCTTGTTCCTAATGCATGGTGAGATCCTTCGTGATATTATCGTCTGTCTCATCATTCTGTGATGCGGTGCACATCACCACCTACCTCAATAGTCAGAATTTTTGAATGAATACCGGAACTAATACTCACTCCGTAGAATTCTATAGAAAATTAGTAAATTTCTAAATCTTGAATTTATGTGGAAATCTTCATTTCAGTTCCTTAACAAGGAATACATAGCGACCAATGCAAAAGCATCAACGCCCTCAAAGTTATGCTAAATCATTTGTTGGTTGTATCCACAAAAAGTCATATAACCCATACTTGATGTGTGTCAATATAAAAACATTTTGATAGTAGATCAAAGAGTGGACATGAGTACTGGCGGAACCACGGAAAGGCCAAATGGGCCGTGGCTTGCCTAGCTTTCTGCAGTTTATACACTAACCTTTTTACTTTTGGGCCTTGAAACACCAGCCCACAAGATCTTCTTGGCCTCATCCACGCTAGTAGGACATAGATTCCCCGCGGGAAGAACATCTTTTAGGTACTTGAGAAGCTCATTGAGGCTAGTGTCGGTACATTTGTTTTTAGCCTTCGTCTTCAGGAGTTCGAGCGTGAAACTCAAGCGGGTCACCTCGGGATTGCAACCATGATACAATGGAGTGTTGGAGTCTACCACTAGTTGCTGCAGCTTGGCCTCCTCTCTAGAAACAACTCTCTCAATACTTGTCTCCTTGCGAAGTAGTGCTTGAACATGAGGATCCTGCATGATTGAACTTAGTACAAATGAATTCTGCGGCGTGGAGTCCATGTTTTCTCAGCCGCCATGTCCGGCCCCTTCTCCACGACCATGCATGTCCGGCCTCTTCCCTGCCACCATGTCCGACCCCTTCTCCGCCGCCATTATCGATCATCTCTTCGTCTTGCCCCGTGTCGTCGTTGCCTGCCCCGTCAGCGTCCTCAACATCATCATCCTCATCTTCAATTATCCACTGAGTACAGCCATCCTGATGAGTACATAAATACCATTGTTACACCCACAACCCCTGCTGCTATACATACTGGACCAATTACTAGAGCTCGCGCACGCCAATTAAATTACCAGGTACTTTCGTTTCTTGATAATGATTCTAATGTTTATGAGAATATGATGCTGCCTAAATTGGATACATTTGTTTTGCTTACAAATGAAGGGCCTAGCTTGGAGAAGGATGAACATTGAAGCAAGACCAAGCATGGAGATGATGGCATGCGCAAGGGGAACAAGAACGGAGTTACAAGTGATGATTTCAGGACTTTGAAGCCCCTATAATGAGTGCATGAAGCCTTGGACGAAATATACAAGATGACACTTTATAAATTTCATCCAGAGGCTATTCTAGGTGCTGCGTCACCTTTTTATTGGGCCAGGCCCATGTAATTTCGAAATACATAAGTCTAGGCTATTTTTAGAGTCCGTATGTGTGGGAAAACAAGAGATAGGGTTGGTTTCGGACCCCTCCACCAAGGGCCACGAAATTCCCCCCTCTTCCTCCATATATACAGCCCTTAGGGCACCGTTTAGACTTTGGGTTTTGTTTAGATTGAAAGTTCGCCATAGATGCAACTTCGCGTACTTCGTTTGTGTTCAACGACCAGACAAAGGCGTAACAGAAACCCACCTTCATTAATAAAGCTTTCCTTTGTTATTCGCAATATCCAGATTGTAATCTTAGTTTCTTGCTTGTTCTTCGTTTGCTTGCAGCAAATAGACCTTCGTGGTCAGGTTGGTCGTGCTCCGGCGTGGTCAATAACCTCTTGGAGTTGGTTTAGCGATTGCTAAGGCGCGACTTGCTCGCACATTTGTAGTCAGATCGTCAAAGTCGACTTCCATCAAAACGATAGCCACCATCTCATCGAAAGACGGGACACCGTTGCCTCTATCAAGTGGTATCAGAGCTCCAGGTTGCTTGGTGAGATTTTATATTTTTTCGTAGTTTAGATCGAGTCTGTTCTTCATACCTACAGTCCATGAAAAATCCACAAAAAAAAATTAGGATTAGGTCATCATATCCGAACCAGTCTAAGGCTTTGCATAGTCTTTCAGTATTTTGCTTTGTTGAATTTGCGGTTGCATCATCGTGTCAAGTTTCTAGTCTTAGCGTCTAGTCCTTTAGAGTTTCGAGTTCTGTCACAGTTTGTCACGCCGCCGCCGCACCATCCTACCACGGCTGTCATATACCACCACCGCTGCCATATCCTACCACCGCTGCCATATACCAATACAGCTACCATATATCAACCACCGATCCGAGTTCTTTTCATATTAGGTTTCTTTTTGAGATCCATCTATTTTCCGATTCGTGTTTCTTTGCCGGAGTAGGTTTCGGAAAAAAAGAAGAGTCCAGAAACCACCCTCTGTTTAGGGCCAAAATTTTCCAAAAACGCACTCGACAAAAAAAATTCTGGCTATCCTTTTTTTAGGTGTTTCCAAGCGTATTGAGACAGCCGCCATTATAGAAAGTTTTTTTTTGAGCCGTTTCCAGTTTTTGGGTCCAGGCAGTTGAAAAAAAAATTGGTCGCAAAAACTTCGTGTCTATCCTGTTATCTTGACTTGGGAAGAGTTTTGAGACACTCGCCATTATAGTGATTTTTCGGCAAAAAAGATAAGAGGAGCGCAAACAAAAAAGAGCGCAAAAAAAGCAAAATAAATAAATTCAGAGTGTGCTCTTCCCTTGTTTCCATGCAGCGCCGTGATTTTATTAGTGTTCTAGGCTCGCGTCTCTAGCACGGTCTAGCCTAGGACCAGCACACTATCGTCGTTGAGCATTTATTCAACTTTGCATCTCTGAATTGATTATTGCTGATCCTTTTTGCTAACATATCATAAGCCTTCCCAGCTCCACATATATCTACGTCGTGCGTTTGACTCTCCCTGGCCATCGCTCCATCCAAGCTTTGAGAGTTTTGACTACAACAGTTGCCGATCACCACCTGCTGCTGGGTAAGAACTGGTAAGAATTTGAGATTTGCTTGACGGGTTTGTGATACACCACCACCACTTCCTAGTAGTATGTAGGATCATATTCTTCTGTGTTTCTATTTTCTGCTAACCATGGCAGGATCACAAGTCGATGAGACTGATTGGAAGAACCTGACGAACAAACAACTACATGATAAATTTCAGCAAATGATGAGTGGACAGGTGCAAGATGTGCTAAACAGATTTGAAGAGGCCATGGAGAAGATAGATGACATTGAGAAGACGTTCGAAACAAAGCTTGATAACAAGTTTAATGAATTGTTCGCGTGTTTTCCACAACCACCGCCGGTTGCACCTATCGCACCTTTGCAACAACAACAACAACGCCCCTTCCGAATCAGTATGGCCGAGCGAAGCGTGTTTGAAAGTGCAACTATCCCTACGTGGTTTTGGTAATTCATAACAACATATAGCTCATTGAGCTAATGCTATTCCAAGACTATTATTTCAGGAAAGCTCAATGAATGGCATGGCATGGATGATGAAAGTGGATCCCTCAAAGTACTATACAAAGGATTGGATCAAGCTCAAAAGCTCAAGACTCTTCATTTTATATTTTAGTGATCCAAGATCACATTGAGTCTATAGGAAAAGCCAATACTATCAAGGAGGGATGAGGCGTTGCTTAATGAGCCTCTTGCTTCATGTGCTTGGTGATATGCTCCAAAAACCCTCAGCTACTTTCTCACATCCACAAATGACCTAAACCTAAAGCCAAAATCGGTCACACCGATTCTTTCTATCCGGCGCCACCGAGTTCAAATGTCATAGCCACTGCCACAAAACCTAGGCAAATCGGTCCTACCGATAGGGATCTCGGTCTCACCGAGATAGGATTGTAATCTCTCTGTTTCCCTTCGTAATGTTTCAGTCTAACCGAAGTGAGCGATCGGACCCACCAAGATTGCAATGTAGACTCTCTGTTTCCCTTTTGTAACATTTCGGTCTCACCGGAAAGAGCAAATCGGTCCCACCGAGTTTACCTGACCAACTCTCTGGAAAGCTTATTACCAAAATCGGTCTCACCGAGTCTGTGTAATCGGTCTTACCGAGATTACGTTATGCCCTAACCCTAACCAAATGGTCTTACCGAGTTGCATGTCAGTCCCACCGAAAATCCTAACGGTCACTAGGTTTACTAAATCGGTTTGACCGAGTCTGTTGAATCGGTCCCACCGAGTTTGGTAAATTGTGTGTAACGGTTAGATTTTGTGTGGAGGCTATATATACCCCTCCACCTCCTCTTCATTCGTGGAGAGAGCCATCAGAACAAACCTACACTTCCAACTTACCATTTCTGAGAGAGAACCACCTACTCATGTGTTGAGGCCAAGATATTCCATTCCTACCATATGAATCTTGATCTCTAGCCTTCCCCAAGTTGCTTTCCACTCAAATCTTCTTTCCACCAGATCCAAAACCTATGAGAGAGAGTTGAGTGTTGGAGAGACTATCATTTGAAGCACAAGAGCAAGGAGTTCATCATCAACGCACCATTTGTTACTTATTGGAGAGTGGTGTCTCCTAGATTGGCTAGGTGTCACTTGGGAGCCTCCGACAAGATTGTGGAGTTGAACCAAGCAGTCTGTAAGGGCAAGTAGATCGCCTACTTCGTGAAGATCTACCGCTAGTGAGGCAAGTCCTTCGTGGGCGATGGACACGGTTGGACAGACAAGGTTGCTTCTTTGTGGACCCTTCGTGGGTGGAGCCTGATAACCCACAAGTATAGGGGATCGCAACAGTTTTCGAGGGTAGAGTATTCAACCCAAATTTGTTGATTCGACACAAGGGGAGCCAAAGAATATTCTCAATTATTAGCAGTTGAGTTGTCAATTCAACCACACCTGGAAACTTAATATTTGCAGCAAAGTGTTTAGTAGCAAAGTAATATGATAGTGGTGGTAAAGACAGCAAAAGTAATGTTTTTGGTATTTTTGTAGTGATGATAACAGTAGCAACGGAAAAGTAAATAAGCGAGAACCAGTATATGGAAAACTCGTAGGCACCGGATTAGCGATGGATAATTATTCCGGATGTGGTTCATCATGTAACAGTTACAACATAGGGTGACACAGAACTAGCTCCAGTTCATCAATGTAATGTAGGCATGTATTCCGTATATAGTCATACATGCTTATGGAAAAGAACTTGCATGACATCTTTTGTCCTCCCCTCCCGTGCCAGCGGGGTCCTAATGGAAACTAAGGGATATTAAGGCCTCCTTTTAATACAGAACCAGAACAAAGCATTAGCACATAGTGAATACATGAACTCCTCAAACTATGGTCATCACCGAGAGTGGTCCCGATTATTGTCACTTCGGGGTTGCCGGATCATAACACATAGTAGGTGACTATAGACTTGCAAGATAGGATCAAGAACACACATATATTCATGAAAACATAATAGGTTCAGATCTGAAATCATGGCACTCGGGCCCTAGTGACAAGCATTAAGAATAGCAAAGTCATAGCAACATCGATCTCAGAACATAATGGATACTAGGGATCAAACCCTAACAAAACTAACTCGATTACATGATAAATCTCATCCAACCCATCACCGTCCAGCAAGCCTACGATGCAATTACTCACGCACGGCGGTGAGCATCATGAAATTGGTAATGGAGGATGGTTGATGATGACGACGACGATGAATCCCCCTCTCCAGAGCCCCGAACGGACTCCAGATCAGCCCTCCCAAGAGAGATTAGGGCTTGGCGGCGGCTCCGTATCGTAAAACGCGATGAAACTTTCTATTTGATTTTTTTCTCCCCGAAAGCCAATATATGGAGTTGGAGTTGGCGTCGGAGGGCCACCAGGGGGCCCAAGATGTAGGGGGGCGCGCCCAGCAGGGAGGGGCGCGCCCCCACCCTCGTGCACAGGGTGTGGGCCCACTGGTCTTCATCTTTGGCGAGGATTTTTTATTATTTATTCTAAGATATTCCGTGGAGTTTCAGGACATTCCGAGAACTTTTATTTTCTGCACATAAAACAACACCATGGCAATTCTCCTGAAAACAGCGTCAGTCCGGGTGAGTTCCATTCAAATCATACAAGTTAGAGTCCAAAACAAGGGCAAAAGTGTTTGGAAAAGTAGATACGATGGAGACGTATCAACTCCCGCAAACTTAAACCCTTGCTTGTCCTCAAGCAATTCAGTTGACAAACTGAAAGAGAAAAAGAAAAACTTTTACAAACTCTGTTTGCTCTTGTTGTTGTAAACATGAAAAGCCAGCATTCAAGTTTCAGCAATTATTATGAACTAACCATACTCACAATAACACGTAGGTCTCACAATTACTCATATCAATAACATAATCAGCTAGCGAGCCATAATAATAAAACTCGGATGACAACACTTCCTCAAAATAATCATAACATGATATACCAAAATGGTATCTTGCTAGCCCTTTCTGAGACCACAAAACATAAATGCAGAGCACCTTTAAAGATCAAGGACTGACTAAAAATTGTAATTCATGGTAAAAGAGATCCAGTCAAGTCATACCCAATATAAACCAATAATAATGAATGCAAACGACAGTGTGCTCTCCAGCGGGTGATTTTTAATAAGAAGGGTGATGACTCAACATAAAAGTGAATAGATAGGACCTTCACAGAGGGAAATGGGGATTTGTAGAGGTGCCAGAGCTCGGTTTTGAAAATCAAAATAAAATATATTTTGAGCGGCATACTTTCATTGTCAACATAACAACTAAAAGACGACGATATCTTCCATTCTAAACAGATTATAGGCGGTTCCCAAACAGAATGATAAAGGTTTATACTCCCCTTCCTCCACAAGCATCAATCCATGGCTTGCTCGAAACAACGAGTGCCTCCAACATTCAACGGGTCCCAAGGGGAGTTTTGTTTGCAGTTATTTTGATTTAGTTTGCACAAGGCATGGGACTGGGCATCCCGGATACCAGCCATTTTCTCGTGAATGAGGAGCAGAGTCCACTCCTCTTGAGAATAACCCGCCTAACACGGAAGATGAGGGCAGCTCTAGTTGACATATGAGCTATTCGAGCATGCAAAACAGAATGTTTATTTGAAAGTTTAGAGTTTGGCACATACAAATTTACTTGGAACGGCAGGTAAATACCGTATATAGGTAGGTATAGTGGACTCATATGGAACAACTTTGGGGTTTAAGGAGTTTGGCTGCACAAGCAGTATTCCCGCTTAGTACAGGTGAAGGCTAGCAAAAGACTAGGAAGCGACCAACTGAGAGAGCGACAACAGTCGTAAACATGCATTAAAATTAATTCACACCGAGTACAAGCATGAGTAGGATATAATCCACCATGAACATAAATATCATGAAGGCTATGTTGATTGGCTTCAACTACATGCATGAACCTGTGCCAAGTCGAGTCACTCAATTCATTTAAAGGAGGATACCATCCTATCATACCATGTCATAATCATCTCAATAGCATGTTGGCCCACAAGGTAAACCATTATAACTCATAGCTAATCAAGCATGGCACAAGCAAATATAATATCTAAATGTCATTGCAAATATGTTTACTTCATAATAGCTGAATCAGGAACGATGAATCATCATATTTACAAAAACAACAGAGGTCGAGTTCATACCAGCTTTTCTCATCCCAATAAGTCCATCATATATCCTCGTTATTGCCTTTCACTCGCACGACCGAACGGTGTGTATAATAATAAGAGTGCACGTGCATTGGACTAAGCTGGAATCTGCAAGCATTCAACTCAAGAGAGAAGACAAGTAATATGGGCTCTAAGTTAAATAAACGATCATGCATATAAGAGCCACTAAGCATTTTCAATATAGTCTTCTCGACCCCCAAAGAAAGGAAAAGAAATAAAAACTATTTACACGGGAAAGCTCCCAACAAGCAAAAGAAGAACGGGAAATATATTTGGGTTTTCTTTTTAATTCTACTACAAGCATGAAAAGTAAACTAACTAATTTTTTTTGTTTTTCTAAGGTTTATTAAACACACAAGAAGAAAGCAGGAAAAAGAAATTTAAACTAGCATGGATAATACGATGAAAGAGTATGAGCACCGACATCTAGCAATGAGTGTGTGTGAACATCAATGTAATGTCGGTGGGAAATACGTACTCCCCCAAGCTTAGGCTTTTGGCCTAAGTTGGTCTAATGCCAGGGATGGCGTGGCGGATATCCGTAGGTGAAGCTGGGGTCGTACTGCGATGAAGAATAGTTGGGATCATAGTGTGATGAAGAGGACTCTGACTGCCACTGGTTGGCAACCGCCTCAGTATCCCAAGAATAAACAGACATTCGTGGAGGCTCATCTTATGGCTCCAGAACCGGGGCTGGTGCAGGGTTCCGATAGGCTTGAACAGCCGACCATGGAACAATGTGAGGTTCTGCAAACAAGTTAAACAAAGAAGGAGCAGGCAAAGTAATAGTCTCAGGGTGATGTTTATCAAAGTATAATTTATATTTGAGCTCCCCATCGCGACTCTTAACAAGAAAATCATGTGCTATCATACTCTTGTAATCTAAATAAGCACGGGGCAGCGCTGTTTCTTCTTTCTCCACATGCCTAATAGGTATTTCAAAATGTTCAGCTAGGCGCGAAGCATAAATGCCTCCAAAGATGGGGCCCTTAGTACGGTTCAAACTTAACCGTCTAGCAACAATTCCACCCAAACTAACAGAGTTATTGCGGTATAAACCATGGAGCAAAATAATAATATCAGGAATGTTAAGGGTCCCACAGTTCCCGCGTCCAATCAAGCAACGACTAGCAAATAAGGCAAAGTAGCGTAAAACAGGATAATGTATGCTAGTGATCCTTGCATCAGAAACCTTCCTGGTTTCTCCCACCGTGATAGTGTTAATAAAAGCTTCTACTTTGTTACGGTGGGGTTCATCTAAGGTGCCCTCAAAGGGTATTCTGCAGACCTCGCAGAATTCCGCTAATGTCATCTTTTTAACCACGTCATATAAATGAAACTCTACTGATGGAGGTGATTTCTTAGGGAAAAAGTAGAAGTTTTGCACAAAAGTATTTGTGAGTAAGAGATACTGATGACGTTGGTCGCGGAGGAAGTTGGTGAGGCCGGTGTTCTCAATTAATATATAGAAATCATCAAAAATCCCGGCTCTCCTCAAGAAGTCATCGGAGGGCCATTCACACGGTCGGACCTCCGCGGTGCGAGGTAAATTAAATTTGGGCTTCTCCTCTTCTTCCTTTTGTTTTTCCATAGAGCTTCGGCTCGACGAGCCCCTCAAGAATTTCTTCATTATTTCTGAAATAATCTGAAATTTTTAGTAACTTCAAATAAAAGTGAACCAACTTCAATAATATTGGTAGTAACAACTCCCACAAGTGCCCAGGGCCTATATCAAGCATTGGAACTACTTGGAACCATATAAATTTGACATGCAAGCTCAAGAACATGGTCACCTATGCAGCACAAATTTGCAATGAATAAAGCACTAGAATAAAAACTAATTGGACCAATGGAGGAGTCACATACCAAGGAACAATCTCCCCAAGCAGTTTTGCAAGAGGTGCTTTGAGCAAGGAGATCGAAAGTCACAACAACGGGGGCTGAAACTCGTGCTTGAGTTGGTTTTTCGTGTTTGTGTGAGGCAGAGGAAGAAGATGGGTGCAGGAAAAAGTGGAGGAGGGCCACCGTGGTAATTTTGCACAGTAAATTCTCAAATATTCCCGAAAAAATCATATTAAATTGGCATGGCATTCTGAGGACTTTTATTTTCGGGATATTTTTATATTGCACGGATAAGTCAGGAAACAAACAGAAAAATATTATTTTACTTTATTTCTACTAAATAACAGAAAATGTAAAGAGGGTACAGAAAGTTGTGCTTCTAGTTTCATCCATCTCGTGATCATCAAAATGAACCCACTAACAAGGTTGATCAAGTCTTGTTAACAAACTCATTCCGAATAATCCCGGAACCGGAGAAATTTTGAATAACACTAAGCTACCTCAACGGGGATATGAAAATCCCCAACGATAAGGATATCATACTTTTTCTTCACAGTAGGGAGAGGAAATTCAAAACCTCCAAATATAATCGATGGAACTTTTCCAATAGAGTTGATACTATAAACTCGAGGTTGTTTCCTCGGAAGGTGTACCGTATGCTCATTACCATTAACATGAAAAGTGACATTGCCTTTGTTGCAATCAATAACATCCCCTGCAGTATTAAGGAAAGGTCTTCCAAGAATAATAGACATACTATCATCCTTGGGAATATTAAGAATAACAAAGTCCGTTAAAATAGTAACGTTTGCAACCACAATAGGCACATCCTCACAAATACCGACAGGTATAGCAGTTGATTTATCAGCCATTTGCAAAGGTATTTCACCAGGTGTCAACTTATTCAAGTCAAGTCTACGATATAAAGAGAGAGGCATAACACTGACACAGGCTCCATGATCACATAAAGCAGTTTTAACATAATTTCTCTTAATGGAGCATGGTATAGTAGGTACTCCTGGATCTCCAAGTTTCTTTGGTATTCCACCCTTAAAAGTATAATTAGCAAGCATGGTGGAAATTTTAGCTTTCGGTATCTTTCTTTTATTAGTAATGATATCCTTCATGTACTTAGCATAAGGATTTGTTTTGAGCACATTAGTTAATCGCATACGCAAAAAGATGGGTCTAATCATTTCAGCAAAGTGCTCAAAATCCTCATCATCCTTTTTCTTGGATGGTTTCGGAGGAAAAGGCATGGGTTTCTGAACCCATGGTTCTCTTTCTTTACCATGTTTCCTAGCAACGAAGTCTCTTTTACCATAACGTTGATTCTTTGATTGTGGGTTATCAAGATCAACAACAGGTTCAACTTCTACTTCATTATCATTACTAGGTTGAGCATCAACATGAACATTATCATTAACATTATCACTAGGTTCATGTTCATTACCAGATTGTGTTTCAGCATCAGACATAGAGATATCATTTGGATTATCAAGTGGTTCAACAATAGGTTCAAGAGAAGTTTGCATAGTTCGATCATTTTTTTTTCTTCCTCTTAGAAGAACTAGGCATATCAATACTATTTCTCTGAGAATCTTGCTCGATTCTCTTAGGATGGCCTTCAGGATACAAAGGTTCCTGAGTCATTCTACCAGTTCTAGTAGCCACTCTTACAGCATAATCATTTTTCTTACTATTCATTTCATCAAGCACTTCTTTCTGAGCTTTAAGTACTTGTTCTACTTGAGTGGTAACCATAGAAGCATGTTTGCTAACAAGTTTAAGTTCACCTCTAATATTAGCCATATAATCACTCAAGCGTTTAATCATAAAGGTATTCTATTTTAATTGTCTACCAAAATAAGCATTAAATTCATCTTGCTTAAACATAAAGTCATCACACTCATCCAAGCACTGACTAGCAATTTTAGTAGGAGGGACTTCAGCTTTATCATATCTATAGAGAGAATTTACCTTTACTACCTGTGTCGGGATATCGGGAGGTTCTTCATTGAATAAGTAATTGAGATAATATACTTCTTCAACAGGCGGTAAATTAAGACCATGTATTTCTTCAATAGGAGGTAAATTCTTAACATCTTCAGCTTTAATACCTTTTTCTTTCATAGATTTCTTTGCCTCATGCATATCTTCGGGACTGAGAAATAGAACACCTCTCTTCTTCGGAGTTGGTTTAGGAATAGGCTCAGTAATTGGCTCAGGAGCTCACTCAGGAGGTAGCTCGGGAGGTGCCCAATTATTTTCATTTGCCAACATATTATTCAATAGAAGTTCAGCATCATCCGCTGTTCTTTCCCTGAAAAGAGAACCAGCACAACTATCCAGGTAATCTCTGGAAGCATCGGTTAGTCCATTATAAAAGATATCAAATATTTCAGGTTTCTTAAGAGGATGATCAGGCAAAGCATTAAGTAACTTGAGAAGCCTCCCCCAAGCTTGTGGGAGACTCTCTTCTTCAATTTGCACAAAATTGTATATTTCCCTCAAAACAGCTTGTTTCTTATGAGCAGGGAAATATTTTGCAGAGAAGTAATAAATCATATCCTGGGGACTTTGCACACAACCAGGATCAAGAGAATTAAACCATTTCTTAGCATCACCCTTTAATGAGAACGGAAATATTTTGAGTAAATAAAGGTGGCGCGATCTCAGATTATTAGTAAACATGGCAGCTATATCATCTAACTTACGAAGATGTGCCACAATAGTTTCAGATTCATAGCCATAAAAAGGATCAGATTCAACCAAAGTAATTATATCTGGATCGACAGAAATATCATAATAATCCCGATCAGGAACACAGATAGGTGAAGTAGCAAAAACAGGGTCTGGTCTCATCCTACCTCTAAAAGATTCTTTACTCCACTTAATTAGCAACCTCTTACATTCAAGACTATCCTGGCAAGCAAGAACAACTTCAATAGATTCAACATTAAAAAGATAACCCTCAGGAATAGAAGGCATAGGTTCATCATCACTCACATCATCGTGTTCAGGTTCAATAATTTCTCTTTCTCTAGACCTAGCAATTTGCTCATCAAGAAATTCACCAAGTGGCACAGTAGTATCAAGCATAGAAGTAGTTTCATCATAAGTATCGTGCATAGCAGAAGTGGCATCATCAATGACATGCGACATATCAGAATCAATAGCAGTAGTAGGTTTAGGTGTCGCAAACTTACTCATAACAGAAGGTGAATCAGGTGCAGAGCTAGATGGCAGTTCCTTACCTCCCCTTGTAGTTGAGGGCAAAATAGTAGTTCGATCATCTTTCAGGTTCTTCATAGTGTCCAGCAGATATAACTCCCAAGTGACTCAAAGAATAGAGGTATGCTCCCCAGCAACGGCGCCAGAAAAAGGTCTTGATAACCCACAAGTATAGGGGATCGCAACAGTTTTCGAGGGTAGAGTATTCAACCCAAATTTGTTGATTCGACACAAGGGGAGAAAAAGAATATTCTCAAGTATTAGCAGTTGAGTTGTCAATTCAACCACACCTGGAAACTTAATATCTATAGCAAAGTGTTTAGTAGCAAAGTAATATGATAGTGGTGGGAACGGTAACAAAGTAAAGACAGTAAAAGTAATGTTTTTGGTATTTTTGTAGTGATGATAATAGTATCAATGGAAAAGTAAATAAGCGATAACCAGTATATGGAAAACTCGTAGGCACTGGATTAGCGATGGATAATTATGCCGGATGCGGTTCGTCATGTAACAGTTACAACATAGGGTGACACAGAACTAGCTCCAGTTCATCAATGTAATGTAGGCATGTATTCCGTATATAGTCATACGTGCTTATGGAAAAGAACTTGCATGACATCTTTTGTCCTACCCTCCCGTGGCAGCGGGGTCCTAATGGAAACTAAGGGATATTAAGGCCTCCTTTTAATAGAGAACTGGAACAAAGCATTAGCACATAGTGAATACATGAACTCCTCAAACTATGGTCATCACCGGGAGTGGTCCTGATTATTGTCACTTCGGGGTTGCCGGATCATAACACATAGTAGGTGACTATAGACTTGCAAGATAGGATCAAGAACACACATATATTCATGAAAACATAATAGGTTCAGATCTGAAATCATGGCACTCGGGCCCTAGTGACAAGCATTAAGCATAGCAAAGTCATAGCAACATCAATCTCAGAACATAATGGATACTAGGGATCAAACCCTAACAAAACTAACTTGATTACATGATAAATCTCATCCAACCCATCACCGTCCAGCAAGCCTACGATGCAATTACTCACACACGGCGGTGAGCATCATAAAATTGGTGATGGAGGATGGTTGATGATGACGACGGCGACGAATCCCCCTCTCCGGAGCCCCGAACAGACTCCAGATCAGCCCTCCTGAGAGAGATTAGGGCTTGGCGGCGGCTCTGTATTGTAAAACGCGATGAAACTTTCTTTCTGATTTTTTTCTCCCCGAAAGCCAATATATGGAGTTGGACTTGCCGTCGGAGGGCCACCAGGGGGCCCACGACGTAGGGGTGCGTGCCCAGGGGGGAGGGGCGCGCCCCCCACCCTCGTGGACAGGGTGTGGGCCCCCTGGTCTTCATCTTTGGCGAGGATTTTTTATTATTTATTCTAAGATATCCCGTGGAGTTTCAGGACATTCTGAGAACTTTTATTTTCTGCACATAAAACAACACCTTGGCAATTCTGGTGAAAACAGCGTCAGTCCGGGTTAGTTCCATTCAAATCATAGAAGTTAGAGTCCAAAACAAGGGCAAAACTGTTTGGAAAAGTAGATACGAGAGAGACGTATCAGAGCCCTCTGCGGACTCGCGCAACCGTTACCCTTCGTGGGTTGAAGTCTCCATCAACGTGGATGTATGATTGCACCACCTATCGAAACCATGCCAAAAACATCCGTCTCTCCAATTGCGTTTGAATCCTCCAAACCCTTCCCTTTACTTTCTTGCAAGTTGCATGCTTTAATTTCCGCTACCTATATACTCTTTGCATGCTTGCTTGTATTGTGTGATGATTGCTTGACTTGTCCTAAGATAGCTAAAATCTGCCAAACTCTAAAATTGGGAAAAGGTTAAGTTTTTATTTGGTCAAGTAGTCTAATCACCCCCCTCTAGACATACTTCAAGGTCCTACAGTGTTCCTCTTGAGGATGGCCAAACTTCTGGTGCTGCTGTACCTGTTGTTGATGCTTCTTTAGCTCCTGCTACTGCTATTCCTGGTACCTAGGAGGATGATGAGTATGCGGGCGCTTATGAGGATGAGGTTGATCAAAATCAGGACTACGTGCAACCACCAGTACCACCACCAGCAGGTCGACCTTAGGTATATAATCGCAATGGTAGGCCTGCACCACCACCTCAGGTACGAGATAATGACCATATTCCTAAACTGAAATTGAATATTCCACCATCTGAGGGTAGATATGTTCCTGATATATATCATACTTGGGAGTTAGAAACTGAACAACGTTTTACATGTTTACAATAT
>NW_021315732.1:0-1031 GCF_002162155.2 Triticum dicoccoides | reverse complement strand
CTCGCAGTTTTGGCCGATTTTGGCCCGTTTCGTGGACTATTACTCACTATTTTGCGATCTCGGAGTGATTTCCACGATTGACGAAAGCCAAGGTGCGCTTATGTGTCGGTCATCAACACTCACACTTTTGGCCGATTCTGGCCCGTTTCGTGGACTATTACTCACGGTTTTGGGGTCTTGGAGTGATTTCCACGATTGACGAACCCCAAGGTGCGCTTACCTGTCGGTCATCAACACTCACAGTTTTGGCCGATTCTGGCCCGTTTCATGGACTATTGCTCACAGTTTTGGGGTCTCCGAGTGATTTCCACAATTGACGAACCCAAAGGTGCGGTTACGTGTCGGTCATCAACACTCGCAGTTTTGGCCGATTCTGGCCCGTTTCGTGAACTATTACTCACTGTTTTGGGTTCTCGAAGTTATTTCCCCGATTAACGAACACCGGGGTGCGCTTACGTGTCGGTTATCAACCCTCGCAGTTTTGGCCAATTCTGGCCCGTTTGGTGGACTATTACTCACTGTTTTGGGGTCTCGGAGTGATTTCCACGATTGACCAACCCAAAGGTGCGCTTACGTGTCGGTCATCAACACTCGCAATTTTGGCCGATTCTGCCTCGTTTCGTGAACTATTACTCAGTGTTTTGGGGTCTCAGAGTGATTTCCACGATTGACGAACCCCAAGGTATGCTTACGTATCGGTCATCAACACCCGCAGTTTTGGCCGATTCTGGCCCGTTTCGTGGACTATTACTCGCTGTTTTGGGGTCTCGAAGTGATATCCAGTATTGACGAACCCCAAGATACGCTTACGTGTCGGTCATCAACACTCGCAGTTTTGGCCGATTCTGGCCTGTTTCGTGGACTATTACTCGCTGTTTTGGGCTCTCGAAGTGATTTCCACGATTGACGAACCCCAAGGTGCGCTTACGTGTCGGTCATCAACACTCGCACATTTGGCCAATTCTAACCCGTTTCGTGGACTATTACTCACTGTTTTGGGGTCTCGGAGTGATTTCCACGATTGACGAACC
>NW_021315731.1:0-2826 GCF_002162155.2 Triticum dicoccoides | reverse complement strand
AAAGCAATAGCAACATACTAAACGATCGGGTGCTAAGCTGATGGAATGGGTCATGTCAATCAGATCATTCAACTAATGATGTGATCCCGTTAATCAAATAACAACTCTTTGTCTATGGTTAGAAAACATAACCATCTTTGATTAACGAGCTAGTCAAGTAGAGGCATACTAGTGACACTCTGTTTGTCTATGTATTCACACATGTATTATGTTTCCGGTTAATACAATTCTAGCATGAATAATAAACATTTATCATGATATAAGGAAATAAATAATAACTTTATTATTGCCTCTAGGGCATATTTCCTTCAGTCTCCCACTTGCACTAGAGTCAATAATCTAGTTCACATCGCTATGTGATTAACACCAATAGTTCACATCCTTATGTGATTGGTTCACATCTCCATGTGACTAACACCCAAAGGGTTTACTAGATTCAATAATCTAGTTCATATCGCTATGTGATTAACACCCAAAGAGTGATCATGTTTTGCTTGTGAGAGAAATTTAGTCAACGGGCCTGTCAAATTCAGATCCGTATGTATTTTGCAAAATTCTATGTCTACAATGCTCTGCACGGAGCTACTCTAGCTAATTGCTCCCACTTTCAATATGTATCCAGATTGAGACTTAGAATCATCTGGATCAGTGTCAAAAACTTGCATCGACGTAACCCTTTACGACGAACCTTTTTGTCACGTCCATAATCGAGAAACATATCCTTATTTCACTAAGGATAATTCTGACTGATGTCTAGTAATCTACTCCTAGATCACTATTGTACTCCCTTGCCAAATCAGTGCAGGGTATACAATAGATCTGGTATACAGCATGACATACTTTATAGAACCTATGGCCAAGGCATAGGGAATGACTTTCATTCTCTTTCTATCTTCTGCCGTGGTCGGGCTTTGAGTCTTACTCAACTTCACACCTTGTAATACAAGCAAGAACTCTTTCTTTGACTGCTCCATTTTGAACTACTTCAAAATCTTGTCAAGGTATGTACTCATTGAAAAAACTTATCAAGCATCTTGATCTATCTCTATAGATCTTGGAGCTCAATATGTAAGCAGTTTTACCGAAGTCTTTCTTTGAAAAACTCCTTTCAAACACTCCTTTATGCTTTACAGAATAATTCTACATTATTTCCGATCAACAATATGTCATTCACATATACTTATCAGAAATGCTGTAGTGCTCCCACTCACTTTCTTGTAAATATAGGCTTCACCGCAAGTCTGTATAAAACTATATGCTTTGATCAACTCATCAAAGCGTATATTCCAACTCCGAGATGCTTGCACCAGTCCATAGATGGATCGCTGGAGCTTGCACATTTTGTTAGCACCTTTCGGATTGACAAAACCTTCTGTTGCATCATATACAACTCTTCTTTAATAAATCCGTTAAGGAATGCAGTTTTGTTTATCCATTTGCCATATTTCATAAAATGCGGCAATTACTAACATGATTCGGACAGACTCAAGCATAGATACGAGTGAGAAGCTCTGATCGTAGTCAACACCTTGAACTTGTCGAAAACCTTTTGCGACAATTCTAGCTTTGTAGATAGTAACACTACTATCAGCGTCCGTCTTCCTCTTGAAGATCCATTTATTCTCAATTGCTTGCCGATCATCGGGCAAGTCAACCAAAGTCCAAACTTTGTTCTCATACATGGATCATATCTCAGATTTCATGGCCTCAAACCATTTCGCGGAATCTTGGCTCATCATCGCTTCCTCATAGTTCGTAGGTTCATCATGGTCAAGTAACATGACCTCCAGAACAGGATTACCGTCCTACTCTAGTGCGGATCTCACTCTGGTTTACCTACGAGATTCGGTAGTAACTTGATCTGAAGTTACATGATCATCATCATTAGCTTCCTCACTTATTGGTGTAGTAGTCACAAGAACAGATTTTTGTGATGAACTACTTTCCAATAAGGTAGAAGGTACAATTACCTTATCAAGTTTTCTACTTTCCTCCCACTCACTTCTTTCGAGAGAAACTCCTCTAGAAAGGATCCATTATAAGCAACGAATGTCTTGCCTTAGGATCTGTGATAGAAAGTTTACCCAACAGTCTCCTTTGGGTATCCTATGAAGACATATTTCTCCGATTTGGGTTTGAGCTTATCAGGATGAAACTTTTGCTCATAAGCATCGCAACCCCAAACTTCAAGAAACGACAACTTTGGTTTCTTGCCAAACCATAGTTCATAAGGCGTCGTCTCGACGGATATAGATGGTGCCCCTTTTTTAACGTGAATGCAACTGTCTCTAATGCATGACCCCAAAAACGATAGTGGTAAATCGGTAAGAAACATCATAGATTGCACTATATCCAATAAAGTACGGTTATGACGTTCGGACACACCATTACGCTGTGGTGTTCCAGGTGGCATGAGTAGTGAAACTATTTCACATTGTTTTAACTGAAGACCAAACTCGTAACTCAAATACTCTTTTCCACGATCAGATCGTAGAAACTTTATTTTCTTGTTACGATGATTTTCCACTTCACTCTGAAATTATATGAACTTTTCAAATGTATCAGACTTTTATTTCATTAATTAGATGTACCCATATCTGCTCAAATCATCTGTGAAGGTCAGAAAATAATGATACCCGCTGCAAGCCTTAAATATTCATCGGACCACATACATCAGTATGTATGATTTCCAACAAATCTGTTGCTTGCTCCATTGTTCCGGAGAACGGCGTTTTAGTCATCTTGCCCAAAAGGCATGGTTCGCAAGCATCAAGTGATTCATAATCAAGTGATTCTGAAAGCCCATCAGCATGGAGTTTCTTCATG
>NW_021315730.1:0-1744 GCF_002162155.2 Triticum dicoccoides | reverse complement strand
CGAAGTCTTTCTTTGAAAAACTCCTTTCAAACACTCCTTTATGCTTTACAGAATAATTCTACATTATTTCCGATCAACAATATGTCATTCACATATACTTATCAGAAATGCTGTAGTGCTCCCACTCACTTTCTTGTAAATATAGGCTTCACCGCAAGTCTGTATAAAACTATATGCTTTGATCAACTCATCAAAGCGTATATTCCAACTCCGAGATGCTTGCACCAGTCCATAGATGGATCGCTGGAGCTTGCACATTTTGTTAGCACCTTTCGGATTGACAAAACCTTCTGTTGCATCATATACAACTCTTCTTTAATAAATCCGTTAAGGAATGCAGTTTTGTTTATCCATTTGCCATATTTCATAAAATGCGGCAATTACTAACATGATTCGGACAGACTCAAGCATAGATATGAGTGAGAATCTCTCATCGTAGTCAACACCTTGAACTTGTCGAAAACCTTTTGCGACAATTCTAGCTTTGTAGATAGTAACACTACTATCAGCGTCCGTCTTCCTCTTGAAGATCCATTTATTCTCAATTGCTTGCCGATCATCGGGCAAGTCAACCAAAGTCCAAACTTTGTTCTCATACATGGATCATATCTCAGATTTCATGGCCTCAAACCATTTCGTGGAATCTGGGCTCATCATCGCTTCCTCATAGTTCGTAGGTTCATCATGGTCAAGTAACATGACCTCCAGAACAGGATTACCGTCCTACTCTAGTGCGGATCTCACTCTGGTTTACCTACGAGATTCGGTAGTAACTTGATCTGAAGTTACATGATCATCATCATTAGCTTCCTCACTTATTGGTGTAGTAGTCACAAGAACAGATTTTTGTGATGAACTACTTTCCAATAAGGTAGAAGGTACAATTACCTTATCAAGTTTTCTACTTTCCTCCCACTCACTTCTTTCGAGAGAAACTCCTCTAGAAAGGATCCATTATAAGCAAC
This sequence comes from Triticum dicoccoides, assembly GCF_002162155.2. Classification (NCBI taxonomy): domain Eukaryota; kingdom Viridiplantae; phylum Streptophyta; class Magnoliopsida; order Poales; family Poaceae; genus Triticum; species Triticum dicoccoides. Next base: position 779 of record NW_021315730.1, on the reverse strand, counting down.
GAATGTCTTGCCTTAGGATCTGTGATAGAAAGTTTACCCAACAGTCTCCTTTGGGTATCCTATGAAGACATATTTCTCCGATTTGGGTTTGAGCTTATCAGGATGAAACTTTTGCTCATAAGCATCGCAACCCCAAACTTCAAGAAACGACAACTTTGGTTTCTTGCCAAACCATAGTTCATAAGGCGTCGTCTCGACGGATATAGATGGTGCCCCTTTTTTAACGTGAATGCAACTGTCTCTAATGCATGACCCCAAAAACGATAGTGGTAAATCGGTAAGAAACATCATAGATTGCACTATATCCAATAAAGTACGGTTATGACGTTCGGACACACCATTACGCTGTGGTGTTCCAGGTGGCATGAGTAGTGAAACTATTTCACATTGTTTTAACTGAAGACCAAACTCGTAACTCAAATACTCTTTTCCACGATCAGATCGTAGAAACTTTATTTTCTTGTTACGATGATTTTCCACTTCACTCTGAAATTATATGAACTTTTCAAATGTATCAGACTTTTATTTCATTAATTAGATGTACCCATATCTGCTCAAATCATCTGTGAAGGTCAGAAAATAATGATACCCGCTGCAAGCCTTAAATATTCATCGGACCACATACATCAGTATGTATGATTTCCAACAAATCTGTTGCTTGCTCCATTGTTCCGGAGAACGGCGTTTTAGTCATCTTGCCCAAAAGGCATGGTTCGCAAGCATCAAGTGATTCATAATCAAGTGATTCTGAAAGCCCATCAGCATGGAGTTTCTTCATG
>NW_021315729.1:0-1019 GCF_002162155.2 Triticum dicoccoides | reverse complement strand
TGGAGATGTTTATGGGCTAAGTTGGGGACTAAACTGCTTTTTAGTACTACTTGTCACCCCCAAACTGATGGACAAACTGAAGTAGTCAATAGAACGTTGTCTACTATGCTTAGGGCTGTTTTGAAGAATAATAAGAAAATGTGGGAGGAATGCTTGCCTCATATTGAATTTGCTTATAATCGTTCATTGCATTCTACTACTAAGATGTGCCCTTTTGAAGTTGTGTATGGTTTCCTACCTCGTGCACCTATTGATTTGTTGCCTCTTCCATCTTCGGAGAAGGTTAATTTTGATGCTAAACAACGTGCTGAATTGATTTTAAAAATGCATGAGTTAACTAAGGAAAACATTGAGCGTATGAATGCTAAATATAAGCTTGCTGGAGATAAGGGTAGAAAACATGTTGTGTTTGCACCTGGAGATCTTGTTTGGTTACATTTGCGTAAGGATAGATTTCCTGATTTGCGCAAATCAAAGTTAATGCCACGTGCTGATGGTCCCTTTAAGGTGTTAGAGAAAATAAATGATAATGCATATAAACTTGAGCTGCCTGCAGATTTTGGGGTTAGTTCCACTGTTAACATTGCAGATTTGAAGCCTTATTTGGGTGAGGAAGATGAACTTCCGTCGAGGACGACTTCATTTCAAGAAGGGGAGGATGATGAGGACATCAATACAATTGTTACACCCACAGCCCCTGCTGCTATACATACTGGACCAATTACTAGAGCTCGTGCACGCCAACTAAATTACCAGGTACTTTCGTTTCTTGGTAATGATTCTAATGTTCATGAGAATATGATGCTGCCTAAATTGGATACATTTGTTTTGCTTACAAATGAAGGGCCTAGCTTGGAGAAGGATGAACATTGGAGCAAGAACAAGCATGGAGATGATGGCATGCGCAAGGGAAACAAGAATGGAGTTACAAGTGATGATTTCAGGACTTTGAAGCCACCATAATGGGTGCATGAAGCCTTGGACGAAATATACAAGATGCCACTTCATAAATTTCGTCC
>NW_021315728.1:0-1573 GCF_002162155.2 Triticum dicoccoides | reverse complement strand
GTTTTGAGGCTTCCAATATTCCTCAATTCAAGTTTCAAAAATATAGACATGATGCACACATGAAGCTAGCCTAGAGCAATGCCAGAAGCTAGGGATGTGACAACTCACCCCCACTAAACAAGAATCTCGTCTCGAGATTCAAGCGTAGGGTAGGATGAAGGGGAAACGCAAACTAGTACAATCTTCACGATCCAGGGTGCACTTCAGTTGAACGTTGATTCATTCACCATCATTGTCTTGATGTCTTGTTCTGAGAAATCCTGCCAACATGACATGGAGGGAAGAAGGAGACTCTAGAAGGGTCGATCTTCTTGAAGATCGAACAACTCACGGAATGAGACATAGGACCATCTCTCGGGTTGAGACACGAGATACACATCAAGAGGGGTGGAAAGAAACGGATGACGAAGGTTCACTAGGTGGACAACAATTCCACACTTAAGAAGGTGGTAACCGGTTGTCAACGTAGCGAGGAGTTGAGTTGCCATGATACCACAACGAGACACCTTCGGAACCGTGACTCGTAAATATCTCCCCTTAAGTGGCAAAAGAATTACCTTTGATTCAGAGATCATTGAAACTCTTTATACCAGCTTAAGGCAAATCATAATCGATCATTTAGAGGGGTTCGGTAGAATGGCATACTCAAACTTGGATGATGTGGATTACCTTGTTGAAGACAACGTAATGGATGAATTTTGCTTATCACCGGAAATGGAAGAGACCCATGGTAGAATGGCACATTGGCGGTGCAAGCTGGGAACAAAATGCAAATGCTGGGAATGATTCTGGTAACTGGGGAAGAACCCAACAATAGAGAGTGAATTCACTGTTGGAGTGGTTATAGCATAACCGAGGAAATCTGGGGCAATCCCAGCTAGTGCCGATGATAAGACGTAGCGCTTGTGCGTGCTCTCAAGAACTTGAGCATTTCCACAATCATCAAGGTTTTATCAACAACCGCGTCAAGGGTGCTAACAACACAACATACTACCATGATGAATAGCGATGGATGATGCAGATGCGAAGGAGGATAACACTTTCTCATATTTCACCTTAGCGAGGCCAAGCAAATAAAATCTGGATGATCGACCGAGAGACATTTAGCACTCCGCTTCTAATGTTCTCCTTGATGTGCTAGCATAACCCATTCATAGATATGGTTTGATATCTAAAACATCAAGTAAAAGGTCGGACTTCGGGAACACAAAAATCCATAGGGGCAACTAGGGAGTAAATCCTACGAAATCCCTATGGGGGGGGGGTGGCCAACTTCCTCAAACAAGATACTATAATAATAGGTCTACCGGATGGGTGTGTTGGCCACGACATCCACCTTACCGGTTATCGAGAGACCAATATTATAGTTCTTAGGGAAATGTTCCAACCATCATATCTGCCTGAGATTCAGCTCTGGTTGGTGTTAGGATATTCCAGGCTCATCGAGTCTTAGGAAGAAAAATGAAAGTTTGCAACACAAATCGACGAGATGACGTTGCGGGATTCTCGGGAGATGAACTACGATAGCAAGCTCCAAAACATGAGCTGGTTCTGCTACAAACATGTGAACACG
>NW_021315727.1:0-1166 GCF_002162155.2 Triticum dicoccoides | reverse complement strand
TAAAGCATATCCCCAAAAAGATAGCGGTAAATCAGTAAGAGACATCATAGATCGCACCATATCTAGTAAAGTACGATTACGACGTTCGGACACACCATTACGCTGTGGTGTTCCGGGTGGCGTGAGTTGCGAAACTATTCCACAGTTTTTCAAATGTACACCAAACTCGTAACTCAAATATTCTCCTCCACGATCAGATCGTAGAAACTTTATTTTCTTGTTACGATGATTTTCAACTTCACTCTGAAATTCTTTGAACTTTTCAAATGTTTCAGACTTATGTTTCATTAAGTAGATATACCCATATCTGCTTAAATCATCTGTGAAGGTGAGAAAATAACGATATCCGCCACGAGCCTCAATATTCATCGGGCCACATACATCGGTATGTATGATTTCCAACAAATCTGTTGCTCTCTCCATAGTACCAGAGAACGGTGTTTTAGTCATCTTGCCCATGAGGCACGGTTCGCAAGTACCAAGTGATTCATAATCAAGTGGTTCCAAAAGTCCATCAGCATGGAGTTTCTTCATGCGCTTTATACCGATATGACCTAAACGACAGTGCCACAAATAAGTTGCACTTTCATTATCAACTCTGCATCTTTTGGCTTCAATATTATGAATATGTGTATTACTACTATCGAGATTCAATAAGAATAGACCACTCTTCAAGGGTGCATGACCATAAAATATATTACTCATATAAATAGAACAACCATTATTCTCTGATTTAAATGAATAACCGTCTCGCATTAAACAAGATCCAGATATAATGTTCATGCTCAACGCTGGCACCAAATAACAATTATTTAGGTCTAATATTAATCCCGAAGGTAGATGTAGAGGTAGCGTGCCGACTGCGATCACATCGACTTTGGAACCGTTTCCCACGCGCATCGTCACCTCGTCCTTTGCCAGTGCCCGCTTATTCCGTAGTCCCTGTTTCGAGTTGCAAATATTAGCAACAGAACCAGTATCAAATACCCAGGTGCTACTGCGAGCTCTAGTAAGGTACACATCAATAACATGTATATCACATATACCTTTGTTCACCTTGCCATCCTTCTTATCCGCCAAATACTTGGGGCAGTTCCGCTTCCAGTGACCAGTCTGCTTGCAGTAGAAGCACTCAGTTTCAGGCTTAGGTCCAGACTTGGGTTTCT
>NW_021315726.1:0-1647 GCF_002162155.2 Triticum dicoccoides | reverse complement strand
CGAAGATGCTCAATGTTCCAGGAGTTGCTCACCGGAATGCCATCTTTGGTCTCAAGGCGGACAGCGCCAAGCCTAGTGACTCGTTTCACCCGGTAAGGGCCTTCCCACTTCGGCGTCAACTTGTTGGAATTCTTGGCGGACTGAGCGCGCCGAAGAACAAGGTCACCTTCCTCGAGACTTCTGGCGCTAACTTTGCGGCTATGGTAGCGGCGCAAAGCTTGCTGGTATCGAGCAGCTCGTACAGCGGCCAAAAGACGATCCTCCTCGAGGAGCAGCGCGTCATCTTGTCGCAGCTGCTCTTGCTCAAGCTCATCATAAGCGAGCATTCGAGGTGATCCGTATACGAGTTCCGTGGGGAGAACTGCCTCTGCTCCATAGACTAGAGCGAAAGGTGTCTGGCCAGTGGCTCGATTTGGCGTCGTCCTGACCGACCAAAGAACCACCAGCAGCTCCTCAATCCAGTTCTTTCCGCACTTGCGCAGCCTGTCGAAAGTCCTGGTCTTGAGCCCGCGCAGCACTTCAGCATTTGCCCTCTCCGCTTGACCGTTGCTTCTCGGATGAGCAACAGAAGCGAAGCAGACCTTGGCGCCAAGATCTTGGACATACTGCATGAAGGTGCGGCTCGTGAATTGTGTGCCGTTGTCGGTGATGATCTTGTTAGGGATCCCGAAGCGGCAAACAATCGACCTGAAGAACTTGACTGCTGACTGTGCTGTCACCTTCCTCACTGGTTCCACTTCTGGCCACTTTGTGAACTTGTCGATTGCAACATACAAGTACTCAAAGCCCCCGACAGCTCGGGGAAAGGGGCCGAGGATGTCGAGCCCCCAGACCGAAAATGGCCAGGATAAAGGGATCGTCTGGAGAGCTTGAGTTGGCTGGTGTATCTGCTTGGAATGGAACTGGCACGCTTCACACTTGGTTACTTGTGCAGTTGCATCCTGGAGGGCTGTCGGCCAAAAGAAACCTTGCCGGAATGCTTTGCCGGCAAGTGTTCTTGCGCCAATGTGGTGACCACATATGCCTCCATGTATCTCTGCCAACAGCTTTTGTCCGTCTTCCCGGTGAATACACTTCAATTTCACGCCGTTGAGTCTTCTTCTGTACAGTGTGTTGTCGACAAACTGGTACATACTTGACTGCTGGGCTACTCTTTCCGCTTCTTCTTGCTCTTCGGGAAGTTCTCCTGTCTGAAGGAAACGGACAATCTGCTGTGCCCATGTTGGAGCTTGTGGCTCGACAATAAGGACTAAAGGCACATCTGCTGCTGCGGGAACATCCGCTTCTACGGCGAGAACCTGCGGCTCAGCCAGAGCTTGACGTTCCCCGGCAAGCTTGCCGGAGCAAAACTTGTCGGAAGCGTCTGCTTCAACGGAACAAACCCTAAGGCTTGCCGGAGTAGACTGCTCCTCAACACCCTTGGCGTTGATCCTGGGGACCTTCTTGGCGGCGGCTTCGGGGAGCTCTGCCGGAAAATAGTCGCCAGAAATCAACTTCCTCTTCTTGCTCTGTCCAGTTGACGGTGTTACAGACGGTTGAGTCAGCTTGAGCACAAAGATCCCTAGTTCCACAGGTAACTTAAGTGCGGCGCACTTTGACAGGCCATCGGCAATGTCGTTCTTAGCTCTTGGAACATGTTCCATCTGT
>NW_021315725.1:0-1966 GCF_002162155.2 Triticum dicoccoides | reverse complement strand
ATGATGGCATGCGCAAGGGGAACAAGAACGGAGTTACAAGTGATGATTTCAGGACTTTGAAGCCACCATAATGGGTGCATGAAGCCTTGGACGAAATATACAAGATGCCACTTCATAAATTTCGTCCCGAGGCTATTTTAGGTGCTGCGTCACCTTATTATTGGGCCAGGCCCATGTAATTTCGAAATACATAAGTATAGGCTATTTTTAGAGTCCGTATGTGTGGGGAAACAAGAGATAGGGTTGATTTCGGACCCCTCCACCAAGGGCCACGAAATTCCCCCCTCTTCCTCCATATATACAGCCCTTAGGGCGTCGTTTAGACTTTGGGTTTTGTTTAGATTAAAAGTTCGCCATAGCTGCAACTTCGCGTACTTCGTTTGTGTTCAACGACCAGACAAAGGCGTCACAGAACCCCACCTTGATCAATAAAGCTTTCATCTTATATTCGTAAGATCCAGATTGCAATCTTAGTTTCTTGCTTGTTCTTCGTTTGCTCGCAGGAAACAGACCCTCGTGGTCAGGTTGATCGTGCTCCGACGTGGTCAATAACCTCTCGGAGTTGGTTTAGCGATTGCTAAGGCGCGACGTCCTCGCACGTTCGTAGTCGGATCGTCAAAGTCGACTGCCACCAAAGCGATATCCATCATCTCATCGAAAGACGGGACACCTTTGCCTCTATCAAGTGGTATCAGATTTCCAGGTTGCTCGGTGAGATTTTATAGTTTTTCGTAGTTTAGATCGAGTCTGTTCTTCATACCTACAGTCCACGAAAAAGCCACAAAAAAAATTAGGGTTAGTTCATCATATCCGAACCAATCTTAGCCTTTGCATAATCTTTTTAGGGTTTTGCTTTGTTGAATTTGCGGTTGCATCGTCGTGTCTAGTTGCTGGTCTTAGAGTCTAGTCTTTTAGAGTTTCGAGTTCTGGTCATAAGTTGTCACGCCGCCGCCGCACCATCATCTTTACCCCTGCCATCTACCACCACCGCTTTTCCGCCACCGCTTCGAATCCGTATCCATATACCACCACAGTTGTCATATACCACCACCGCTGCCATCTACCACCATATATCCACCACCAATCCGAGTTCTTGTCATATTAGGTTTGTTTTCGAGATCCATCTAGATTCCGATTCGTGTTTCCTTGCCGGAGTAGGTTTCGGAAAAAAAAAATTGGTCGAAAAAAGAGTCGGGAAACCACGCTCCGTTTAGGCCCAAAAATTTTCGAAAACGCATTTTTCGAAAAAATTTCTGGCTATCCTATTTTTAGGTGTTTCTGAGTGTTTTGAGACAGGTGCCATTATAGGAAGTTTTTTTTCACCCGTTTCCAGTTTTTGGGTCCGGGCAGTCAAAAAAAAATTGGTCGAAAAAATTTCGTGCCCATCCTGTCAGTTTGAGCTAGGAAGAGTTTTGAGACACTCGCCATTACAGTGATTTTTCGCAAAAAAAAAGAAGCGCAAAAGAAAAAGAGCGCAAAAAAAAAAGAGCGAAAAAAAATAAATAAATTCCAGAGTGTGCTTTTCCCTTGTTTACGTGCCGCGCCGTGATTTTGTTGGTGTTCTAGGCTCGCGTCTCTAGCACAGTCTAGCCTAGGACCAGCACAGTACCGTCGTTGAGCGTTTATTCAACTTTGCATCTCTGAATTGATTATTGCTGACCCTTTTTGCTACCATATTATAAGCCTTCCCAGCTCCACATACATCTACGTCGTGCGTTTGACTCTCCCTGGTAATCGCTCTATCCAAGCTTTGAGAGTTTTTGACTACAACGGTTGCCGATCACCGCCTGCTGCTGGGTAAGAACTGGTAAGAATTTGAGATTTGCTTGACGGATTTGTGACACCCACCACCACCTCTTGTTAGTAGTCTGTAGGATCATATTCTTGTGTGTTTCTATTGCTGCTAACCATGCCAGGATCACAAGCCGACGAGACTGACTGGGAGAACATGACGAATAAGGATTTG
>NW_021315724.1:0-2450 GCF_002162155.2 Triticum dicoccoides | reverse complement strand
GCGGCCAACCCGGCGAAGTCGCGTGCGTCGGGCAGGAGGCCGAAGATGCGGAGGAGCAGGTCGTCTGCGAGGTCGCTGATCAGGTCGACGCCGTCGTCCTCGCCCTCGCACGCCGAGGGAATTGTTTTCTTTCCCATCACCCTTGCATCGACGTGCGCAGAGACGTGGCGTGCGATCTGTGATGTGATTATTATACCAACGGGTAATGTATTGCTCCGTATTAGGCGGATATTGTCTTTGAAGGCCGAGCTCCATGGAGCTCGGTTTTGAAAATTTTGAATTTTGTTGAATTTCATATTTTCTACATTTCAAAAAATTCTGAAAAAAACACACATATATATGAAGGCCTAACACACACGTGTGTAAATTTTCAGGGCAAAATAAGTTGAAATGAGGGCTGTGCAAAAAAGACAAATCTGAGGCTTTTTAACACATGACACTATTCATCCTCCCGGACCAGGAATTTATCTTTTTTGTATAGGTCACATTCCAACGTTTTTCATTCTGAAATTTTACACATATAGGCATAACATACTTGTTTACTTGCACAATTTTTTTCAGATTTTTTTGAAACCGAAAAGTTTGAATTTTGATTTGTTTTCAAAAAAAGGCCTCCATGGCTCCCGGGAGCCAAACGTCCGTTCTCCGTATTAGGGTAGTAAACGAATCAGTAGTCGGATCCTTACATACTGCCTAGTTCAGTCCGGAAAAGGGACAAGAACTTTCCCATCGGGCAACGCTCAGCGCCGGTCCCCCGGCGGAGGCTTCGATCAGTGTACGTACGCGCGCGATCAAGGATACGGTTGCTTCAAAAAAGTATTCCTTGCATGCCAAAAAACTTTCCTTTTTTCTTTCTTTCTTTCTTTCTTTCTTTCTTTCTTTTTGCGAATCTCTATTTTTTTTGCAGGAATTTGTGCCGGGAAATGGTTCTAATCATTCGACGGATCTAGCACGGGCATCCGCTGCCTGTAGCGCGCGAGACATGTCCTGTGTGGGTCTATCTGTCGCTGTCTCACCCATCTTTATCCCCAGCAAAAAGGGCATCCACACGTTTCTCCATCATCGAGTCATCTTCTTCCCTAGAAATCTCCTTCAATTCTTTCATAACCACCCCATTTGCCTCCCGATGGATGCCACTGTAGTTGATGCCGCCTCCAGCCACCTTGTTTCAAGGCCCCGCCAACACTTTTCCTCTGCTGTGGCGTAGCCAGTTTTTTCAGTTCAAGTAGGGCTGGAATTCAAGCCGAGTCGAGCCAGCTCGACTCGCTAGAGCTCGTTTCGTCAACGAGCTAGCTCGACTCGACTCGTTATTATAACAAGCTCAAATCCAAGATTGGCTCGACTCGTATAACTCGCGAGCTGGCTCGTTTGGCTTGTTAAGCTCGTTAAAGATATGAACATAAAACCCTCATATGTTATAAAATGATTATGTATATATTAAACATATATATCACTAAACAATAGTAATTTTCTTATAACGCACGAGTCTCCTAGGCGGTTGGGCCTTCAACGGCTAGGCCTTGTGTTGTGAGCCTGGGACATAAGGTGCTGAGTGACTGATCTTTTTTTGTCTTGGGAGTGGCTGATTTTTTGTACCGAGCCTAACGAGTTATACGAATACTTGTGAGATTGGCTCGTTTAACTTGGTCTATAAACAATCTTAAACTAAAGCTCGGCTCGACTCGTTATTCTTCGAGTTCGAGTCGATTTGAGCCGAGTCACGAGCTATTCATTTAGCTCGCGGGCTTCGAGTTTTTTTTCCAGCCCTAAGTTCAATCAGGGAGACAAGACAACACCGTTGTGCTGGAAGCTTGGCACGGGAGGAGCTGTGAGCCAGCCGTGCGAACGGCTAGTAGCCGCTGGACTGCACCGCCCGGTTTGGTGAGGCATGCCGCACCGTCGTCGCTGCAGTCCATGGCTTCCGCTTCCTCGAGGTGTTTTAGCAGGAACGGTCCCGCAACATGATTTATTTTGTGTTGCAAAAAATATCTATCTTTATTGCAAAAAGAATCTACATTCTGATCTTTGTTACACAAATTTCGGTAACATCGTCTCGGTTGCAAACATTTCTGCAACATGATCTTTGTTACAAAATGTCTGCAACTTCACCTCTGTTGCAAAGGTCTCCGCAACACGACCTATATTATAAATGTTTCTGCAACACTGCTGTTGTTGCAAGGGAGATGGTGCATGTTGATGGATAGATCGGACGGCCATCCGTGCATCCATCCAATCCAATGGCTAGCCAGGCGGCGGATGATTTCTACTTATCCACCGGCCGACGCGTAGCATGGCCCAGCGCCTCACTTTTTCTTCTATTCTTTTTTTTTCTTGTCGGCTCGGGACTCTCTTTCTTCTACGTACTCAGCAAAGAGTAATAATTAAATTAATTTTCCTTTTTCCTTGCATCGACCAAAATTATTTAACCTTTTTCTTCTAAGGCCATTTTT
>NW_021315723.1:0-1543 GCF_002162155.2 Triticum dicoccoides | reverse complement strand
TTACTTGCCCGAGATTCGATCGTCGGTATACCGATACCTTGTTCAATCTCGTTACCGGCAAGTCACTTTACTCATTCCGTAACACATCATCCTGTGATCAACTCCTTGGTCACATTGCGCATATGATGATGTCCTACCGAGTGGGCCCAGAGATACCTCTCCGTTTACACGGAGTGACAAATCCCAGTCTCGATCCGCATAAAACAATAGATACTTTCGGAGATACCTGTAGTGCACCTTTATAGTCACCCAGTTACGTTGTGACGTTTGATACACCCAAAGCACTCCTACGGTATCCAGGAGTTACACGATCTCATGGTCAAAGGAAGAGATACTTGACATTGGCAAAGCTCTAGCAAACGAACTACACGATCTTTGTGCTATGCTTAGGATTGGGTCTTGTCCATCACATCATTCTCCTAATGATGTGGTCCCGTTATCAACGACATCCAATGTCCATAGCCAGGAAACCATGACTATCTGTTGATCACAATGAGCTAGTCAACTAGAGGCTCACTAGGGACATATTGTGGTCTATGTATTCACACGTGTATTACGATTTCCGGATAATACAGTTATAGCATGAATAAAAGACAATTATCATGAACAAGGAAATATAATAATACTTTTATTATTGCCTCTAGGGCATATTTCCAACAGTCTCCCACTTGCACTAGAGTCAATAATCTAGTTCACATCGCCATGTGATTAACACTCACAGGTCACATCGCCATGTGACTAATACCCAAGAGTTTACTAGAGTCAGCAGTCTAGTTCACATCACTATGTGATTAACACTCAATGAGTTTTATGTTTGATCATGTTGCTTGTGAGAGAGGTTTTAGTCAACGGGTCTGAACCTTTCAGATCCGTGTGTGCTTTACAAATCTCTATGTCATCTCCTAGATGCAGCTACCACGCTCTATTTGGAGCTATTCCAAATAACTGTTCCACTTGGAGCTATTCTAAATCGTTGCCCCATAATACGTATCCGGTATCTCTACTTAGAGCTATCCGGATAGGTGTTAAGCTTGCATTGACGTAACCTTTACGACGAACTCTTTTACCACCTCCATAATCGAGAAAATTCCTTAGTCCACTAGTTACTAAGGATAACTTTGACCGTTGTCCTGTGATCCATTCTTGGATCACTCTTGTACCCCTTGACTGACTCATGGCAAGGCACACTTCAGGTGCGGTACACAGCATAGCATACTGAAGAGCCTACGTTTTAAGCATAGGGGACGACCTTCGTCCTTTCTCTCTATTCTGCCGTGGTCGAGCTTTAAGTCTTAACTTCGTACCTTACAACTCAGGCAAGAACTCCTTCTTTGACTGGTCCATCTTGAACACCTTCAAGATCATGTCAAGGTATGTGCTCATTTGAAAGTATTATTAAGCATTTTGATCTATCCTTGTAGATCTTGATGCTCAATGTTCAAGTAGCTTAATCCAGGCTTTCCATTGAAAAACACTTTCAAAATAACCCTATATGCTTTCCAGAAATTCTACGTCATTTCTGATCAACAACATATACTCATCA
>NW_021315722.1:0-3132 GCF_002162155.2 Triticum dicoccoides | reverse complement strand
TAGGGTTGCTAGAAGTTTTGAATTCACACGTCATAGCTCCATTGTCGGTATTCCGGTTGAAAACAATACGGGGACCAAGGATGGTATTTCTCATCATGAATTCAATTGATATCCTAGATGAGCTCTGAATGTTGATGATCACGACACCTTTGTCGCGAGAGTTCATGAAGATGTAATCGATCGGCGACGACATCAAGTCAGGTAATGATGAAGTGAAAGGTTATTGGAACCAAGGGTACGACACAACTCGAAACCAAGCTTGTTGTTTAAGGCGAAATGGTATGACGATGAGGATCGACGTAAGGTTAGTTCATCGTCAAAAATTGTGCTCCGAGAAGAAGGACCGGGTAGCACAGTTAAAATCATCACGACAATGATATAGCCAAACAGGCTAGGAATGGCGTGATCGGGTACAAACTCATACTTATAGAAGCTTACTGAAGAGTTGTTGAACCGTAGTGCGGACTCGGTTCAGTTATCGGTGTCTTTGAGTGTTTAATAACTCAAAGCCGGCGAAAAATTGAAATCAGTGGGAAGGTAGCACTTGATGAATAACTCATAAAAAGTTATGCAGTCCCATGATAATCTCGAGATACCAGGGGGGTAATACTCGACACAAGATCAAAGTAAAGGTTGGACTGGTGTATTGATCCATAGAAGACAATTGTTTTAACCTGTCGGAGAAATGAGATCAAAGAAGAACAATCATGGTCGGAACCACGATTGCAAAAGGCCAGATCCTAGATATAAGAAAAACTTATACCAAGGGAATAATTAATTCAAGAGAAGCTCTAATGATAAGATCTACATCGTGTCCATGGGCATGAACACAAGTTCAAGGTCGACTCCCACTTCTCCGATGCATAGGTTTTCATTCACTTCTCACGTTCGATGAAGTTGCAGTGTTGAAATTTTATCTAGCGAAGCACCAGAAGAGTATTATTCGTGAAAACTTTCGAGTTCACACATATCAAGGAAGGCATAGGTTCAACCCATCGTGGCATCTTAGAATCATATATCAGAATCTTTAGAAGTAATTAACTCAAGCTCGAAGGCAGAGCATGGTTGAGAAAGTAGAGGATACAATTTACCAAAGGCATTATGTATCAGAGGAAAGGCTCACAAGGTTATTGAATATGAAGGGCATTGTCAGATAAACTCCAACAAAGGATCTGGTGGTCCACAAGGGATCTGACGTGAGCATCGGTACTCAACTAGAGGAAGAAGATTGCAAGGAGATCAGATTATAGAAACAACTGACTAACCCAATTGTCAAATGCAAAGGGATTACGATTTCCAAATCAAGGGATCAGAAGCAATGCTCTGAGTAGGGATGGATAAGTCGAATAGCCTTAGGGTACAATCAATGACAATTGGATTGCTCGAGAACCAATTCCAGTTAAAAGAATGGCAGCTTAGCCGGAGAAGTAATTTATAAGGATCAATGATGATTGCGTGCATTCGCAAACATATTGAGTCAACAGACTCAAAATGATAATGACAAGGAATGTCAATATGACTACGAGACTTATGGGATTAACCATAATGCAAGCAAGCAAGAATTTCAAGAGCCAAAGGTTGCTGAGCATTTTCGGAATATCGAATGGTATTTCGAAGACTTTTGTGTAACACAGGAACAACTGGGGGGGATGAGCGGATACTCGATAAGTGCGAGAATTACCCATAGGGGTATTCAGGTGACAAGGAACAGCACGACAGTAAGCTCAAAGGATTATCGAAACAACGACGAGTTTTTCCAGGGTATCTTGTAATAACAAGACCAACTGGGGATGAATGTAAGAATAACAACTGCAGGTAGTTATCCATAAGGGTTGACGATGGAAGGGGAATCGCAAACGCGATTGGCACAAGGTCTCAAGAGAATATCAGAAGGTATCTTAAGAATCCTTCGGTGCACCAAGTAATCATCCGGACTGAAGAGGCTCTCCGGGAGAAAGTATTATCGAGAACCTAGAGTCAGAGTTAGTAAAATTGTTTAACCCGAGTAGAAGAGAGTTCAGAGTCCCAGAGTAAAGGTCGAGGAGTAAAAGATCCTAATACCACCCGATGGCGACGTGGGCCCGTAAGGCACACAGCCAAGTTAGTAAAAGTTTTGCAATGTCTAGACTCGACTTCGGCCAAGGAGTTGAAAAGGGGATTCCTACAGGCAGTTGGCTCTGATACCAACTTGTGACGCCCCCGATTCAATCGTACACTAATCATGCACGCAAATGTGTACGATCAAGATCAGGGACTCATGGGAAGATATCACAACACAACTCTACAAATAAAATAAGTCATACAAGCATCATAATACAAGCCAGGGGCCTCGAGGGCTCGAATACAAGTGCTCGATCATAGACGAGTCAGCGGAAGCAACAATATCTGAGTACAGACATAGGTTAAACAAGTTGCCATAAGATGGCCAGCACAAACTGGAATACAGATCGAAAGAGGCGCAGGCCTCCTGCCTGGGATCCTCCTAACTACTCCTGGTCGTCCTCAGCGGGCAGCACGTAGTAGTAGGCATTTCCAGTGTAGTAGGGGTCGTCGTCGACGGTGGCGTCTGGCTCCTGGACTCCAGCATCTGGTTGCGACAACCAGAAAGAAAGGAAAGGGGAAAAAGGAGGGAGAAAGCAACCGTGAGTACTCATCCAAAGTACTCGCAAGCAAGGAGCTACACTACATATGCATGGGTATATGTGTAAAGGGCCATATCAGTGGACTGAACTGCAGAATGCCAGAATAAGAGGGGGATAGCTAATCCTGTCGAAGACTACGCTTCTGGCAGCCTCCGTCTTGCAGCATGTAGAAGAGAGTAGATTGAAGTCCTCCAAGTAGCATCTCCAAGTAACATCTCCAAATAGCATCGCATAGCCTAACCCTACCCGGCGATCCTCCTCTCGTCGCCCTGTAGAAAAGCGATCACCGGGTTGTCTGTGGAACTTGGAAGGGTGTGTTTTATTAAGTATCCGGTTCTAGTTGTCATAAGGTCAAGGTACAACTCCAAGTCGTCCTGTTACCGAAGATCACGGCTATTCGAATAGATTAAACTTCCCTGCAGGGGTGCACCACATAGCCCAACACGCTCGATCCCAATTGGCCGGACACACTTTCCTGGGTCATGCCCGG
>NW_021315721.1:6397-11075 GCF_002162155.2 Triticum dicoccoides | reverse complement strand
TCAAGTAGAATGACAAGCAAGTTGTCACTCCCGCGAAGAAGCCCAAAGCTGGACCAAAGCCTGAAACTGAGTGCTTACACTGCAAAGGAAATGGTCAGTGGAAGCGGAAATGCCCTGAATATTTGGTGGATAAGAAGGATGGCAAAGTGAACAAGGGTATATTTGATATACAGGTTATTGATGTGTACCTTACTAGTATTTATAGTAGCCCCTGAGTATTTGATACTTGTTCGGTTGCTAAAAATTAGTAACTCAAAACAGGAGTTATAGAATAAACAGAGACTAGTTGAGGGTGAAGTGACGATGAGTGTTGGAAGTAGTTCCAAAATTGACATGATCATCATCGCACACTCCCTATACTTTCGGGATTAGTGTTAAACCTAAATAAATGTTATTTGGCGTTTGCGTTGAACATGAATATGATTTGATCATGTTTATTGTGATACGGTTATTCATTTAAAGTCAAAGAATAATTGTTGTTCTGTTTACATGAATAAAACCTTCGATGGTCATACACCCAATGAAAATAGTTTGTTGGATCTCAATCGTAGTGATACACATATTCATAATATTGATGCCAAAAGATGCAAAGTTTATAATGATAGTGCAACTTATTTGTGGCACTGCTGTTTGGGTCATATTGGTGTAAAGTGCATGAAGAAACTCCATAAAGATGGATTTTCGGAATCACTTGGTTATGAATCATTTGATGCTTGCGAACCGTGCCTTTTGGGCAAGATGACTAAAACTCCGTTCTCCGGAACAATGGAACGAGCTACTGACTTATTGAAAATAATACATACCGATGTATGCGATCCAATGAGTGTTGATGCTCGTGGCAAGTATCGTTATTTTCTGACCTTCACAGATGATTTGAGCAGATATGGGTATATCTACTTAATGAAACACAAGTCTGAAACATTTTTAAAGTTCAAAGAATTTCAGAGTGAAGTGGAGAATCATCGTAACAAGAAAAATAAAGTTTCTACGATCTGATCGTGGAGGAGAATATTTGAGTTACGAGTTTGGCCTTCATATAAAACAATGTGGAATAGTTTCACAGTTCACACCACCTGGAACACCACAATGTTATGGTGTGTCCGAATGTCATAACCGCACTTTATTGGATATTGTGCAATCTATGATGTCTCTTATCGGTTTACCACTATCGTTTTGTGGTTATGCATTAAAGACAGTTGCATTCACTTTAAATAGGGAACCATCAAAATCCATTGAGACGATGCCTTATGAACTGTGGTTTGGCAAGAAACCAAAGTTGTCGTTTCTTAAAAGTTTGGGGCTACGATGCTTATGTGAAAAGTTTCAACCTGATTAGCTCAAACCCAAATCGGAGAAGTGCGTCTTCATAGGATACCCAAAGGAAACTGTTGGGTACACCTTCTATCACAGATCCAAAAGCAAGATTCGTTGCTAAGAATGGATCCTTTCTAGAGAAGAAGTTTCTCTCGAAAGAAGTGAGTGGGAGGAAAGTAGAACTTGATGAGGTAATTGTACCTTCTCCCTTATTGGAAAGTAGTTCATCACAGAAATCAGTTCCAGTGATTCCTACACCAATTAGTGAGGAAGTTAATGATGATCATCATGAAACTTCAGATCAAGTTGCTACCAAACCTCGTAGGTCTTCCAGAGCAAGATCCGCACCAGAGTGGTACGGTAATCCAGTTCTGGAAGTCATGTTACTAGACCATGATGAACCTACGAACTATGAGGAAGCAATGATGAGCCAAGATTCCGCGAAATGGCTTGTGGCCATAATATTTGAGATAGGATCCATGTATGAGAACAAAGTATGGCCTTTGATTGACTTGCTCGATGATCAGCAAGCCACGTTAAATAAATGGATCTTCAAGAGGAAGACATACAATGATAGTAGTGTTACTATCTACTAAGCTTGACTTGTTGCGAAAGATTTTTGACAAGTTCAAGGTGTTGAATACGATGAGATTTTCTCACTCGTATCGATGCTTAAAGTCTGTCCGAATCATGTAAGCAATTGCCACATTTTATGAAATCTGGCAAAAGGATGTCAAAACTGCATTCTTTAATGGATTTATTAAAGAAGAGTTGTATATGATGCAACTAGAAGGTTTTGTCAATCCTAAAGGTGCTAACAAATTGTGCAAGCTCCAGCAATCCATCTATGGACTGGTGCAAGCATCTCGGAGTTAGAATATACGCTTTGATGAGTTGATCAAAGCATATAGTTTATAAAGACTTGCGGTGAAGCCTGTATTTACAATAAAGTGAGTGGGAGCACTACTGCCTTTCTGATAAATATATGTGAGTAACATATTGTTGATCAGAAATGATGTAGAATTTTTTTGGAAAGCATAAAGGAGTATTTGAAAGGAGTTCTTTAAAAGAAAGACCTCAGTAAAGCTACTTACATATTGAGCATCAAAATCTATTGAGATAGATTAAGACGCTTGATAATTTTTTCAATAAGTACATACCTTGACAAGATTATCAAGTAGTTCAAAATGGAACAGTCAAAGAAGGAGTTCTTGCCTGTGTTGCAAGGTGTGAAATTGAGTAAGACTCAAATCCCGACCACGGCAGAAAATAGAAAGAGAATGAAAAGTCATTCCCTATGCCTGAGTCATAGGTTCTATAAAGGTATGTCATGCTATGGACCAGGCCTATTGTATACTCTGCCCTGGTTTGGCAAGGGAGTACAATAGTGATCTAGGAGTAGATCACTGGACATTGGTCAAAATTATCCTTAGTGGAATAAGGATATATTTCTCGATTATGGAGGTGACAAAAGGTTCGTCGTAAAGGGTTACGTCGATGCAAGTTTTGGCACTGGTCCAGATGACTTTAAGTCTTAATCTGGATACATATTGAAAGTGGGAGCAATTAGCTAGATTAGCTCCGTGCAGAGCATTGTAGACATAGAATATTTGCAAAATACATACGACTCTGAATGTGACAGACCCGTTGACTAAACTTCTCTCACAAGCAAAACATGATCATACCTTAGTACTCTTTGGGTGTTAATCACATAGCGATGTGAGCTAGATTATTGACTCTAGTAAACCCTTCGGGTGTTGGTCACATGACAATGTAAACTATGGGTGTTAACCACATACAGATGTGGATATTGGTGTTAAATCACATGGTGATGTGAACTAGATTATTGACTCTAGTGCAAGTGGGAGACTGAAGGAAATATGCCCTAGAGGCAATAATAAAGTTATTATTTATTTCCTTATTTCATGATAAATGTTTATTATTCATGCTAGAATTGTATTAACCGGAAACATAATGCATGTGTGAATACATAGACAAACATACTGTCACTAGTATGCCTCTACTTGACTAGCTCATTAATAAAAGATGGTTAAGTTTCCTAACTATAGACATGAGTTTTCATTTGATTAACGGGATCACAACATTAGGAGAATGATGTGATTGACTTGACCCATTCCGTTGGCTTAGCACTTGATCGTTTAGTATGTTGCTATTGCTTTCTTCATGACTTATACATGTTTCTATAACTATGAGCTTATGCAACTCCCGTTTACCAGAGGAACACTTTGTGTGCTACCAAACGTCACAACATAACTGGGTGATTATAAAGGAGCTCTACAGGTGTCTCCAAAGGTACATGTTGAGTTGGCGTATTTCGAGATTAGGTTTTGTCACTCCGATTGTCGGAGAGGTATCTCTGGGCCCTCTCGGTAATGCACATCACTATAAGCCTTGCTAGCAATGTAGCTAATGAGTTAGTTACGGAATGATGCATTGCATAACGATTAAAGAGACTTGCCGGTAACAAGATTGAACTAGATATTGAGATATCGACGATCGAATCTCGGGCAAGTAACATACCGATGACAAAGGGAACAACATATGTTGTTATTCGGTTTGACTGATAAAGATCCTCGTAGAATATGTAGGAGCCAATATGAGCATCCAGGTTCCGCTATTGGTTATTGACCAGAAACATATCTCGGTCATGTCTACATTGTTCTCGAACCCGTAGGGTCCGCACGCTTAAGGTTTCGATGACAGTTATATTATGAGTTTATGAGTTTTGATGTACCGAAGGAGTTCAGAGTCCCGGATGAGGTCGGGGACATGACGAGGAGTCTCGAAATGGTCGAGACGTAAAGATCGAAATATTGGACGACTATATTCGGACTTCGGAAAGGTTCCGAGTGATTCGGGTATTTTTCGGAGTACCGGAGAGTTACGGGAATTCGCCGGGAGAAGTATTGGGCCTTATTGGGCCATACGGGAAAGAGAGAGGGGCTTCCTAGGGCAGGTCGCGCACCCCCCCAAGGCCTAGTCCGAATTGAACTAAGGGGAGGGGCTGCGCCCCCTCCTTCCTTCCCTTCTCTCCTACTCCAACAAGGAAGGGGGGGAGTCCTACTCCCGGTGGGAGGAGGACTCCTCCTGGCGTGCCCCTCCTGGCCGGCCGACCCCCTCCCCTGGCTCCTTTATATACGTGGGCAGGGGGTCACCCCTAGGCACAACAACAATTGATCCCTTGGATCTCTTAGCCGTGTGCGGTGCCCCTCTCCACCATAGTCCTCCCCGATAATATTGTAGCAGTGCTTAGGCGAAGCCCTACGACGGTAGAACATCAAGATCGTCACCACGCCGTCGTGCTGACGGAACTCTCCCTTGACACTCGGCTGGATCGGAGTTC
>NW_021315721.1:3424-4710 GCF_002162155.2 Triticum dicoccoides | reverse complement strand
TGCATGCCATAGGCATGAACCACTTTTGTCCAACCCCTTGTGACGATCGCCCGCCCATCCTTCACCGCCTTCAGGAAGACTTCTAGAGCATTATTATGGTAGCATGAATTATATACTTTAACCATAGTTGCCTCCACTCCGGTCATGTAGTTTGCAAGGTAATCATCAGTAAATAGCTTTGGAAACCACTGAAAAGAGAAAAAAAATCAGATACTGAGGTCTAATAGAGTAACTTGTTATGGGAAGGGGGAAAAGGCAACACATTACATACCATCCTAAAGTTCACTGTTGTCTTGGACAAAATGTAAATAAAGAGCTTAATTCCAATTACCCGTTTCTTTTGCCTAACAATCTTTCTTAGTTTCCTCACTTGATGCTTGTTCATGAATATCTCATTGCCCCATATGCAAAAGGGATCGAAGCATGGATTAGTACCGCTCATATATGTACCTACAAGCAACCAGTACATGTTAGAAGCTAAACTGAGATTGCACAATTGATATAAAATACAACTACCTATGTTCCTAAGTACAAGTAATCTTTTAGAGATTTCAATATGAACTACATACAGATGTATATAGAATTATAGATATGGTTTAGATTAGAATCTAGATTCACTCATTTTGCTCCTTATGTAGTCTATATTGGAATCTCTAAAAATACTTATATTAAGGAATAGATGGTGTATAAGACATGGGATGCAGCTAACCTCGACGGCAAACAATAGCATCGCCCATTGTAAGTTTGTTGCTGGTATTCGTGAAATTGAGCTGGACACGGTAATATTTGAACATCACACAGTGTGTAGTACTGAAATAAACAAGGCACAAACAAGCTTAATACACATAGCCGTTGCAAGTGGTATTGGTAAGATTTAGCTGGTCAGATCTTACCTGTTAAGTCCTGGGGGTAGTCGCTAGGGCACTTCATCTAGGCCAGAGCCTGCACCATGTCGGCAGCGGCGGAGGCGAGGTGTTCCTTCGGGTCAACACGCACAGCGGCCATCGCGCCATGGACCGCCATCAGCTCCTGGCGGTGGGGATTTGGAGGCATGAGAATGTTTTGCAGGCGCCATTTAAGCAATCAGGTCGGGGCCGTGATAGAGATCGGTGGGTTACCTGACTGGATCCAAGCAGAACGTAGATGTGGTTGAAGCTACGGTTGCTGCGGCAGCTTGAGATGCCGGTAGGGGGAGGCACGGGGGAGGGGGAGATACTGAGGAAATTTGATGGATGGGGATGTGGTTGGAGGAATAAATTCTGGAATCGCGCGCCTAATGAAAATTT
>NW_021315721.1:1549-2462 GCF_002162155.2 Triticum dicoccoides | reverse complement strand
GAACGCGGCGCGGCGGGATGCCATCGCTATTTTACCAGTTACTGTGCGCCGTGGTGCCATGGACGACACCTCGAGAGAGCTCTGGGATGGAGGGGCTGGGTAGCCGTACAGTGCGGTGGTATTCAAGAGCTCAAATGACAAACGACAACTGAAATTTCGCTTCCCTTACAATTTTGCTCGTTCATTATCACACACGGTTCATCTTCGTCGCTTCCAGAAACAGTGTGAGCTCAGCCTATTGTGTGTTGCATTATGATTGGCCGGAACCCCAGCCATCGTGGATCGCGCGTGTGCACCATAGGATGCGCCACGATCGAACGGCAATCCACGTCCCTCACATCACACCCGTGCAGATGTAGCTGGATTAGATTTATATGCGCTAAATGCCTAGAAAATGCACATAATCCCCTAAATATGGTAAATGAGCCCGGAAAAATGCCAAATTTGAACACGGTGATTTGCAGGGTGTATGTTTGTCGTAGAAAAAAAACTCCGGGGCAAATAATGAAGAAAAATTGTATTCCCCTTCAATCTTGGTGATTTCCCTCTTGAAAGCATGGAACTTCTTTGGTGATAGTTCGATTTATGAAGGGCGTGCACTAGTGCAGAACCGGGTATAGCACCAGTTCGTAAGGCCCTTTAGTGCTGGTTCTGTAACCAGCACTAAAGTGTGGGGACTAAAGGTCCCCCCCCCTTAGGAACGGTTCTGCACGAACCACCGTTAAAGGGCCACCACGTGGCACGTGCCAGCGCCGAGGGCGGGGAGCCCTTTAGTACCGGTTGGTAACCGGTACCAAAAGGTTTGGGGGGGTTTAGGTTTATTATTTATTTTTCCCTTTAATTTTGTGTTTTCCATTTAATTCTTTTTCGTTTGCTGGTATTTTACGATACTACATATTATACACGTTATATA
>NW_021315721.1:0-1421 GCF_002162155.2 Triticum dicoccoides | reverse complement strand
TAGCAAAAATGCCCGTGCATTGCAACGGGAAAGAAAAGTGCATGCATGAAGTGATACACTGTCAGTCATAAAAATATGGAACTGCTGACCTTGATGCATTGCATTTGCGTTAATTGCACTTTTTTTTTCAGGAAGACATGTGCATCCCTTTTCAGATAGTTTTGAATTAACATACAGAGTGAATTGGACAACATAAGATTCAGATGCTTGCAAGTTGAATCATACAGGAAGATACAAAATCATGGTAGTTCGTGCAATGCATAAAGGCTTTAAGCTGGTTCCTTACACACTAAATAAAACAGCATTAATCATTTTGGAAATAATATGTGCAGGTACTGTGCTTACCTGATGGATTAATATTCTTGGTCGGTGAGATCTATGCTCTTACCTTTATTTAAAAAAGGATAAGGCGTATGCTCTTAGAATTACTTGAAATCACCGAGTTCTTTCTCAGATTGCCCCAAGAACCGAGTTAGAAATTCGTAACCCTAATTCCTCTAAGCAAAAAGTGTTTCAAGTACTCGCAAAACCTGCCAGCACCAATACATCAACCATTTTTCTATAGATAACTGTGTCTTCAAATAATACCATGTATCATCGTCACATATCATGCTATCTAAATCTACATGCACCAATCAAATAATGATCGGTGAAAGACAATGAAAGAAAGGCAAACAATCTTCAGGCTCTGTAACTACAGTGTTATTGTTCCTATTCTCCGTAGGCTACACCTAATCGATAGAAATGTTAAATTATGATCTAAATTCTAGTACCGTATTGGACTAGACGTAGTACATACGGTGTGGGCCTTTGCGTTGACGTCGACGCGTACGAGTACAACTCGTTTACTTGTCCTTCAAGGATTCTCATGTATTGCCCTCTTATATACCCCATGTAGTCGCACCTCAGACGGCTGTCGTCTCGTGCTTGTAATAGTCCTCCATCATAGTGATTGCGCCTTCGTGCGTCCGTGGTTTTCTCCCGCAAGGGTTTCCACGTAAAAATCCGTGTCTCTTTGTCTCGTTTATTTCTCGTTATTATCTAACAAGTGGTATACAAAGCTGAGATTCTAGATACGAGATTTGAGACGAGAGATTAGGGTTCGGCTGTGCGCGCCCCTGCCTTCCTGCGATCTCTGGATTGGAGACTGTTTCCGGTGCGAGCTGCTACGAGCCGCTGCAGCCGCAAGTCGCCGAGACCGACAGGATTTCTTGCTGCTGATCCGCTTACTAATCGAGCAGTCCACCGAGGCTTCCGCTACCCACCGCTGTCAAATATCAAGTCGCCGTGTCGGCCGTCTCCTGTGCACGCGATAATCTGCTGCACTAGCGCACCACGCCCGAGGCTTCGGGAGCAAAGGATCTGGCCAGCCGTCACGTCCTCGCACGAAGAAGACCAGAGAACCATAGCAATCATAAGTA
>NW_021315720.1:0-710 GCF_002162155.2 Triticum dicoccoides | reverse complement strand
GCTGCCCCGCCACCTCGTCGCTGCCCCGCCGCCTCGACGCGACCCCGCCGCCCGGACGCCGCCCCATCCACACCACCGTCGCAGAATATAACCGCTGCAGAACGCGGTGAGGTCTCATCTTCCCGTTTCGATTCATCCCATACTGAACACCTCCATCCTTACCTGTATGGTTGTATCTCAAATTCCTCATGGGTGATGAATGATTTTCTAGGTTCGCGTAGTTTACATTTTCTTTTTTAGTGTGGTTGATTCCATGTGTAAATGGACTTGTTGGGAAAATTTGCCGCAGTATTTACTATTGTAGATGTATGTGAGCTTACCTTTGCTCTTCCCATATGTACACTGTTCTTTTCTAAGAATTTCGTGAGCAAGTTTGTGGTGTTTTATAGCGCGCTGATGCTCTCTTAATCCCTAGGGAATTAGTACTTCTCATGTTGAAGCCTAGAACTGGCAGTAATACGAACATATGAAATATTTTTGTTCCAATTGGCAATAGTAGGAAAACATTCATTTTGATTCACTTGGATAATAAATAGTATTATAACTATTTTTTCATGAAATAATATTAATTATAACAAAATGTTGCAACGACCGAAAATGCAGCTTTCGAGAGGTTGTGGAATAGCATAATTTTCCCATTTAGATTTTCTCCAGGGCCTAAGTGAAATTCCATTTTTCAAAACTGAATTGTAATTAAGAATGTCAAATGT
>NW_021315719.1:0-1959 GCF_002162155.2 Triticum dicoccoides | reverse complement strand
AGAATAGGTCTCTAATATTTTCTCCTTTTCCAGCCCAGAATTCCAGCTGCCGACATTCTCCCTCTTCATGTAAACCTTGTAAAATAAGAGAGAATAGGCATAAGTATTGTGACATAATGTGTAATAACAGCCCATAATGCAATAAATAACGATATAAAAGCATGATGCAAAATGGACGTATCAACTCCCCCAAGCTTAGACCTCGCTTGTCCTCAAGAGAAAGCCGATAACAATAAATGTGTCCACATGTTTAGAGATAGAGGTGTCGATAAAAATAAAATACGGACATGAGGGCATCATGATCGTTCTTATAATAGCAACATATATGGATATTGTCATATTATTTCTTATCCTCAAGTAATAATCTATTCACAACGTCAAGTATGAATCAGAAACTTCATTGAGAACCAACAAACTATAATCTCAGTCATGGAAGCAATTGTAATTTATCATAACATCGGAAAGAGTCTATGTAAGAGCTTTTCAGCAAGTCCACATACTCAACTATCATTTAGTCTTTCACAATTGCTAACACTCACGCAATACTTGTGGTTACAGAGTTTTAATCGGACACAGAGAAAGATAGGGGCTTATAGTTTCTCCTCCCAACCTTTTACCTCAAGGGTAACGTCAACAATAATAGCTCAAGCTAACTTACATCCAATTGGATATATATATCAGGATCTTTCCAACACAGTGTGCTTGCCAAAGGATAAAATGTAAAAAGGAAAGGTGAAGATCACCATGACTCTTGCATAAGGGTAGAAGATAAAAGTAAAAGATAGGCCCTTCGCAGAGGGAAGCAGAGGTCCTCATGTGCTTTTATGGTTGGATGCACAAAATCTTAATGCGAAAGAACACCACTTTATATTGCCACTTGTGATATGGACCTTTATTATGTAGTCCATCGCTTTTATTTCTTCCACATCACAAGATCGTATAAAGCTTATTTTCTCCACACTAATAAGTCATACATATTTAGAAAGCAATTTTTATTGCACGGAACATGACAACTTACTTGAAGGATCTTACTCAATCCATAGGTAGATATGGTGGACTCTCATGGCAAAACTAGGTTTAAGGATATTCGGAAGCACAAGTAGTATCTCTACTTGGTGCAAAGAATTGGCTAGCAAGAGGGAGAAAGGCAAGCTCAACATGTTGGATGATCCATGACAATATACTTTATTTCAGATATAAGAAAACATAACCCATTACGTTGTCTTCCTTGTCCAACCTCGACTCTTTAGCATGTCATATTTTAATGAGTGCTCACAATCATAAAAGATGTCCAAGATAATATATTTGTATGTGAAACCTCTCTTTCTTTATTACTTCCTATTAATTGCAACGATGACCAAAACTATGCTTGTTAACTCTCAATAACTTTTATTCATCATACTCTTTATATGTGAAGTCATTACTCTCCATAAGATCAATATGATCTCTTTATTTCTTTTTATTCTTTCTCTTTCTTTTATTCACTCAAAATCATAGCAAGATAATCAAGCCCTTGACTCAACACTAATCTTTATTATGGATAGCTCACGGACTAGATTACATAGAAGGATCATAAAGCAAAACTCACAACTAGATCATACTGAAACTTTATTCTACAAGATCAATATAATACCAAAAGGATCGAACTAAGAAAAACGGTAAAGGTAGGAATGTGATGGTGATATGATACCGGGGCACCTCCCACAAGCTTGACAGTTGCCAAGGGGAGTGCCCATACCCATGTGATTACTCCTTTGCTGGTGAAGAAGATGGTGGAGTTGTTGATGATGTAGGCTTGTCGTCCATCTTCCAGGGCATAGGCTCACCATCATAGAAAGATGATCGAGTCTCCGGAATCCTCAAATATGCAGCCAAATTCATCCTCTTGAATCTATATTCATACTCACAGTTTTGGTTTTGCAGGTCATAGATTTGGGCTTGGAGGTGCTCGGTCTTATC
>NW_021315718.1:0-943 GCF_002162155.2 Triticum dicoccoides | reverse complement strand
CGACACATTTTCTTTTCCATTCCTCTTCTTAACCTGAGACATGAAATATCTAGATTTAGATTGAAACAGGGAAATCTGTATAGAAGAATAACATATATAGTAATATTATAAGCTTTTTTGACCTATACATACCTTTCCTTTCTTGATACCAAGGCACTTCAGACATAGCAAGCTCAGTAGTTGCCTAAGTTCACTAACATGACAAGGATGATATACAGGTACAGGAAGCTCAATGTACCCAAAATGCCCTAGAAGGTCATATTGACTTTATTAGTAACAAGAGAAAAGGGGATCCTGGAGTGCTAGAGGACAATGTTTTGGGGCATGAAGGAAAACTAATAAGATTTTGTTTTAGAACCTTCGCATTTGCCATTTTCAGAGGCACCACATGAGTTGCATTCTCCAGTTTCGAGTGGTAAGCCAAGGAAAGAATCCCTAAGCTGTTTTGGTTGAGTAACAGGATAGTCATTTGTAGAATACGTACGCTGG
The DNA here is from genome assembly GCF_002162155.2 of Triticum dicoccoides. NCBI lineage: Eukaryota > Viridiplantae > Streptophyta > Magnoliopsida > Poales > Poaceae > Triticum > Triticum dicoccoides. Next base: position 454 of record NW_021315718.1, on the reverse strand, counting down.
GGAACATAAAATTTTGCATATCAGTAATGTTCAAAAATACAAATACTCCTTGCAAAAGTATAACAAATATGGTTGTAAAATCTTCACTATGCAGAATATACCCATTAATTAATATAAGTTTTAGAGTGGTTGGGCTTTTTTAGAACCGTTCGTTGATGTCGATCTAACGGCAGACAAATACGAAGTACTGGGTAGTACTCCGATGAAAGTACGTGAAAGTACTAAAACGAGTGGGGCTAGTACTCGTGACAAGGTGGGGACGCGTTTTAATCTAGGGGCAGTTTAGTCCTAGGAAAATTTGCACGCGCCGCCCCTCTCGTCGAATGCATAACCGCCGCCATGGTGATTCACATTCCACAATTACTCATCGGTGGCCATCTCCTCCCTCTCCTCCAAGTCCACCTCAGTCATCTCCTCCTTCTTTCCGCTGCAACTTCGCTCCACTCAGGCAACC
>NW_021315717.1:0-1450 GCF_002162155.2 Triticum dicoccoides | reverse complement strand
GACTCTGGTCCATTTCGTGCACGATTATTCACCATTTTGGCGTCCCAGAGCGATTTCCATGATTGACAATTCCCGGGGTGCGTTTGCGTGTCTGTCCTCAACACTCACAGTTTGGGCCAATTCTGACGCGATTCGAGGACTATTACTCAACATTTAGGGGTCCCGAAGCAATTTCCATAGTTGTTGAACCCCAAAATGCGTTTACGTGCCGGTCATGAACACTCACAGTTGTGGCCGATTCTGGCCCGTTTCGTGGACTATTACTCACTGTTTGGGGTCCCGGTGTGACTTGCGCAATTAACAAACCCCGGGGTGCGTTTACGTGTCGATCATCAACACTCGCAGTTTCGGCCGATTCGGGCTCGTTTTGTGGCACTCGCAGTTTTGGCCGATTCTGGCCCGTTTCATGGACTATTACTCACAGGTTTGGGGTCCCGGAGTGCTTTCCTTGGTTAACAAACCCCGGGGTGCGTTTACGTATCGGTCATCAACACTCATGGTTTTTGTCGATTCTGACTCGTTTCATGGACTATTACTCACCGTTTTGGGGTCCCGAAGAGATTTCCATAGTTGTTGAACCCCAAGGTGCGCTTACATGTATGTCATCAACAATCGCAGTTTGGACCGAATTTTGGCCCATTTCTTGGACTATTACTTAGTTTCGGGGGTCCTGGAGTGATTTCCACAATTTACGAACCCCGTGGTGCGTTTACGTTTCGGTCATCAACACTCACAATTTTGGCCGATTCTGGTCCATTTCGTGCACTATTACTCGCCGCTTTGGGGTCCCAGAGCGGTTTCCATGGTTGTTGAACTCCAAGGTGCACTTACGTGTCTGTCATCAACATTCATAGTTTTTGCCAATTCTGGCCCGTTTCTTGGACTATTACTCTGTTTTGGCGTCCCGGTGTGATTTCCATGATTGACGAACACCGGGGTGCGTTTATGTGTCGGTTAGCAACACTCGCATTTTGGGCCGCTTCTGGCCCGTTTCGTCGACTATTACTCACCGTTTTGGGGCCCCAAAGCGATTTCCATGGTTGTTGAACCCCATGGTGCGCTTACGTGTCGATCATCAACAATCGTAGTTTGGGCCGATTTTGGCCCGTTTCTTGCACTATTAATTAGTTTTGGGCGCCCCGCAGTGATTTCCACGATTGACGAACTCCGTGGTGCGTTTACATGTCAGTCATCAACACACAATTTTGGTCGACTCTGGTCCATTTCGTGCACGATTATTCACCATTTTGGCGTCCCAGAGCGATTTCCATGATTGACAATTCCCGGGGTGCGTTTGCGTGTCTGTCCTCAACACTCACAGTTTGGGCCAATTCTGACGCGATTCGAGGACTATTACTCAACATTTAGGGGTCCCGAAGCAATTTCCATAGTTGTTGAACCCCAAAATGCGTTTACGTGCCGGTCATGAACACTCACAGTTGTGGCCGAT
>NW_021315716.1:0-1537 GCF_002162155.2 Triticum dicoccoides | reverse complement strand
TCCATTCTAGCATTTGTTGTATCTGTGATCTCTCAAGATCTTGTTTCCCTTCGTTCCGGAGTCATTGTGATGTTGTGCTCTTCAATCATCATCTTGTTTTGTCAGGATCGTGTTCTTTTCATGCTTATCCATTTAACCGGAGTGTCCTGCCTTTTTCTTTCAAGTTCTTTTTCATCTTATCAAGTTTTCCCTCCTTCCTCAACTGGAGAGCTGTCTGAAATCCTTCTTACCCATTGTGCCATTCTTTCAATAGTTCCGGAGGCAGTGTGTTGTTGATTTCATCAAGTAACATCCCATCTTCTCAAGTTCATGTTCTATTCCTTCCATGTTCAACCGGAGTGCGGCCCGAATTCTTCCCCTCTCATCTTGTTTTAACCAGAGTGGTTCCAATTCCTTCTTGTCCATTGTACTCGTCATTCATAGCTTTGCAACCTCCAAGGTTCACATGGTGTTCCTTGTTTCTCTTTTCTACCGCAGTGCTCTCAATTGTGTTTAACTCCGTTGTGTTCTTTCTTTCAACTTTTCAACCTCTCAAGGTTCTTTGGTTTCACTCATTGGTCGAAGAAGCAACTTAGTTTTACCTCCTCTCTTCGTCTTCCGTTTCCCTCCGGTGCCATTCTAGATCTCGGGACGAGATCCTCTCGTAGTGGTGGAGTGTTGTAACGCCCCGAGACCGACGCTCCAGAAGACTTCCAGCTACTCCGAGTTTCGTTGTGTGATTTTGTTTTGTTCGTGCATTCATCTCTGCATCATTTGCATTGCATCATGCCATCATGTCATTTTTTTAAAAAAAAAAACTCAACTAAATAAATTGCATAGATCTTTTGATCTATTTAAATCGAGGGAAGGATGACTTCTCTTTATAACATACCCTCCCGATATTTAAGGAGCTATATTAAACCATTCCATTGGCTTGGAATCACCCACAAACACATATGCACCGTTCTTCAAATTTCCTTTTATCCTACTCAACTTCTTTTCTTCCTTTGGGGCCTTTTAGTAAAATTGAGTTACAATTTTACTTTACCCATAAATGTCCAAAATCTGCCCATAAATCACATATATTGTGTAGGGTCACCTCCTATAATCTCAGCCCATTTAGAGTCCTTTCGAGTGGGTTTCAAAATTCAAACATGTTGCATTAAATTCAACATGTGCAAATCTATTGTTCTCCAAAAATCCTCTTGCCATTTTATTTAAATTCCTCATATTTTTATGAGTCCGTGAAAACTATCCCCATGCCCAGATTCCACCCCTACCTTCTCTTTCTCTTCTTTCTCTTTTCTGTTTTTTTTGTAAATGGAAAAGAATAGGAGGGAGAGAAGAGAAGCCCAGCCGGCCTCTTGGGCCTGTCTAACCAGGCCGGCCCACTAAATCCCAGCAGCCCAGCCGCCCCACCTTTCCTAACCCTAGCCCGACCTCTCCCTCCATCCTCCTGCGCCGCCACTCGCTCGCACTCGCTCGCATCGAGCTCCCTGCGCCCGATCCACCTCGCCCTTCTTTCTCCCTCGCGCGACCAGCGCCACGCCCTCGTCCC
>NW_021315715.1:0-1232 GCF_002162155.2 Triticum dicoccoides | reverse complement strand
ATCTAAACAGATATACAAATCCCGGTTTAAAAAGTTCAGTTTGTCAACAAGTCAAAGGTCAATATCTTCTCAACTAAGCAAATATGTTGAATTCCATAGCCCAAGTTTATTTCCCCACCTTCGCTGGGTGCGGTTGCAATGAGGCTGGCATGATCAGAGCCATTGTGACTCGAGGCAGAGCGGATGGTGCTTGATCTAGCAGGTGCCGTTGCTCTGGAGGTGCTTCGAAGGTGTGATCTATGGACGGCGGCATGAGGCATAGGGCTTGGTTGGGCAGCGGCGGCGGTGGATCGTTTGGTTGGGCCAGTGTGCTGAGAAGTCAGTGGCATCTGCACGGGACAATGTTACTCCAAGAAGTCAATTTTACGGTTTAACAAGCATCTGCACGGGACAATGTCTCAACTAAGTAACAAAACTAAAATTAGACATAAATGCTCACAAACCTGTGTATCCTAGCTTCTCCTAAACCTTGGAAATGTTGAAGCTGATAATATATTCACATTACAAATATCTAAACAAGATAGAAGTCAAAGTTCAACCAAGCTGATTGATTAATATCTGAAGATGAAAACCTGGTACATTATTCAAACCAATCAAAATCTGTTTCATACCATCGAATGTGAAACTGAAATTCCTCCACAGGCAGACATACAATTTTCAGCACCAGGAGCACTGCAAATGTCTGTCGTCACCCGTTTCAACATACGCACCTCCTCCAGCATGAAAGCCTCACCTGTTGCTGCTGCTGCTGCTGCTTAACCATCTTAAGCCGTGCAAACCGAATAACCAATTGAAACAGACGACATGCCTTGTATCAACATCCACCCCTCTGCTAGAGATTGTGTACTTTTGCGGGACAGCGACGCTTCCAAATGTGTCGACATTGCTATATGAGTGTCTGGGGCCGGCTGAATCTTTTAATTAGTGGTAGGGATGCACAGCTTTGGGTTTCAATTTTGAATACAACTTTGGATTGAGGTGATTCGAATATCAAAATCATTCGCCTTGACGAGATGAAGATTTTTCATGGAGAACACTTCTCCTTCTTACAAAAAGGGCTTCCCCCGCTTTATATATAAAGCACCATCATCGAACAAGTTGAAACCGGCCGATACAAACACACCCACACACACGCAAACACACCCAAGGCTGGATACAAGGACGCTGAAAACGGCAACACCACCCCAACAAACACCTAGTAAACACCAGATGGAACACTAAGCACTACTACG
>NW_021315714.1:0-2037 GCF_002162155.2 Triticum dicoccoides | reverse complement strand
TGAACAAGGAGATAACATTTGTCAGATCAAATGATATAAGGAAGTATGCTCGAGGAAAACATACACAAGTAAACATTGGTTGAAAGGTGCGCCCGAAATATGGGTTGGGTTGCACGACCAATGTCAGAATGGTGATTCAGTAATCAATAGCCTAAGAATAAACTTTCGACCATTAACTTCAAAAATAGGGTTGCTAGAAGGAAAGAATCCAAACAACACCGTTCACTTGTTGGAATTAACACGGGGACCAAGAAAGAATGGTGATGGTGAGAAGTATTTCCATGTCAAGAATTCTCAAGAGGTGGAACAAATCTCAGAACATTCTTGACATAAAGGATGGTAATACTCCAAGGTAAAGAAGAACAATTGCAGGATAGCAAGGAACTCAAGGTATAACACCAAACATGAACAAGCTTGTGTTGGTGGGAAGGCAATAAAGTGGTCGATGATAATACAATTCATCGAGGGCAAGGATGGTATTTCTCATCATGAATTCAATTGATATCCTGGAAGAGCTCATAAGGTTGATGATGATCACGACACAATTGTCGAGAGATTTCATGCAGATGTAATCAATCAGCGACGACATCAAGCCGAAGGAATGATGAAGCAAGAGGTTATTGGAACCACAGTTACGACACAAACTCGAACTCAAGCTTGTTGTTTAAGGTGAAATGATATGACGAGGAAGATCGACGTAAGTTTAGCTATCGTCGCAAATTGGTGCTCCGAGAATAAGGACCAGGTAGCACAGTTAGAATCATCACGGCAATGATGTAGCCAAACAGGCTAGGAATGGTGTGATCGGGTACAAACTCATACTTATAGAAGCTTACTAAAGAGTTGTTGAACCGTAGAGCGGACTCGGTTCAGTTATCGGTGTCTTTGAGTGTTTAATAACTCAGAGCCCGTGAAAAATTGGAATCAGTGGTAAGGTAGCACTTGATGAAGAACTCATAAGAAGTTATGAAGTACCATGATAATCTCGAGATACCAGGGGGGTAATACTCAACACAAGATCAAAGTAAAGGTTGGACTGGTGTATTGATCCATAGAAGACAATTGTTTTAACTTGTCCGAGAAATGGTATTTAAAGGAGATCATGGTCGGAACCACGATTGCAAAAGGCCAGATCCCAGATATAAGATGTACTTATACCAAGGGAATAATTAATTTAAGAGAAGCTTTAATGATAAAATCTACATCGTGTCCATGGGCATGAACACAGAGTTCAAGGTCAACTCCCACTTCTTCAATGTATAATCTTTCATTCCTGCTCTAGATAAAATGATTCCAGTGTCAAAACCTACCTGGTGAATTACCAGAGCAGTATGACCCGTGAAAACTTTCGAGTTCACACCGATTAAGGAAGGCATCGGTTCAACCCATTGGGGCATTTAAGGAACATATGCTACAAACTTCCAAGGTAAATAACACAAGCTCAAAAGCAGAGCAAGGTTAAAAAAAGGAGAGGATACAATTTACCAAAGGCATTATGTATCAGAGAAAGAACTCACAAGGTGATTAATTATGAAGGACACTATCGGATAATAATCCAACAGTGGATATGGCGATCCACAACGGGGCTGATGCGAGTATCGGTACTCAACCAGAAGAAGAAGAATGCAAGGAGATCAGAAGATAGAAACAACTGACTAATTCAAAGCTTAATTGCAAAGGAATTATGAATTCCATGTCAAGGGATCAGAAGCAATGCTCTGATTAGGAATGGATAAGTTGAATAGCCTTAGGGTACAATCAACGACAATTGGATTGGTCGAGAACCAATTCCAGTTAAAAGAATTGCAGCTCAGCCGGAAAGGTAATTTATAAGGATCAATGATGATTGCGTGTATTCGCAATCATATTGAGTCAACAGACTGAAAATGATAATGACAAGGAATGTCAAGAAGACTACGAGACTTATGGGATTAACCATAATGCAAGCAAGCAAGAATTTCAAGAGCCAAAGGCTCCAGAGGATTTTCGGAAGATCGAATAGTATTTTGAAGACTTTTGTGAAACACATGAACAACT
>NW_021315713.1:0-952 GCF_002162155.2 Triticum dicoccoides | reverse complement strand
ATAAGTTGTTCTAACATGCATGTAAATGGTACAGATGGATTCCTTGAATTTTTCTGATAATTTTTCATATATAAATTATTTAATTTGGAGTTACGGTTGAATTTCTATGATTTATTGAAGTTTTAGCTATTTTCTGGAATTTCCTGATTATTTTTAAATCCAGAAAATACTTATTGCGTCAGCCCCACGTCACAGTGACGTCAGCAGGGTCAACTGGGCGCCCCAGGTCAAACCTGACGTGTGGGGGCCACACGTCAGTGACACAGGAGCTAATCCCGGTCAAACCCAGCGCTAACTGAGGTTTGACCAGGGGTGGGGCCCACAGTCAGTGGCCTAGGGGGTTGGTTAGGGCGTCATTAGCGCTAATTAAGCGTGCCACGTCGGCAGTCGCCGGAGTTTCACCGGCGACGACCCAAAACGCGGCGGAGACGCACCGGGGTGGCTCGGGTTTCGTCTATACTGCACCGTTTGGTGCGCCCTTTGGCTCTACGGGGAGCTGGCGCGATGGCGCGTCGGATGGTCGTGGTCTCCGGGCCTGGGGTGGCCGGAGTCGACGGCGGCGAGCTCGGTTGCGGCCGCTGGAGCTCGGGTGAGACACAGGCGACCACTAGGGGGCACGAGAGGGCGAGCTGCGGCAGGCAACGGGCTCGTGGAGACGTTCTGAGCACGATGGTGCACTCAGGTGGGAGCTCCAGTGGCTCTGGCCACGACGGCGACGAGGCACGGCGGCGGCGAGCTTCGGCCGTGGTGGAAGAAGGAGCTAGGGGACGAAATCAGGTGCGGGGAGTGAGGGGAAGAGAAGAGGAGCTCACGGGGAGTCGGACGAGACGCTAAGTGGGCTCGGGGACGTCCTGTCGGCGGCGAATCGAACGGCGGCGATTGCCGGCCGTGGCGATGAAGATGGCGGTGATGGCGTGGCTACAGGGCACCCGGCGTCGCATGCGCCGTGGTG
>NW_021315712.1:0-1776 GCF_002162155.2 Triticum dicoccoides | reverse complement strand
AGGAAATAGATGCATTTTTATCATGGAAACAAGACATAGCAAGCATATCATCATGAGATTTAGTCAAGCAATTTCTACATGATATGCAAGGACTATCAACACAAGCATGTGAAACATTTGGAGTGCTCGAAGTGTTAAAGCCCAAAGAAGGAGCATTGCAATAATATAGTGATGAAGGATCATCCACAATAAGCATACTATCATCATTGCAATAACCAACACTACTCACCATGTCATTACCTTGTGGCAAACCACATGTAGGTGAAGTAGAAGAAGTTGAGAAGACTATACGACCGGAGGTGGAGGGAGAACAATCATCCCCACAAATCTTGGACACACCATATTTATCTTGAAGCTTCGTCAACAACTCATGAGCATCTCGGAACGGCATGAGTTGAAATATAACTACATTGCTCAAAGCATCGAAAAGCACATTAGAAGCTTGAGCATTGAGATAAGAGTTTTTCTCATCCTCTAAAGATAATCTTAGGGGATCCTTTGGAGGAGAAAAACCCATATCTACAATTCGCTCTAAATTTGGGTCCATGACCCTAAAGAGATTAAGCATGCGAATTACCCAAACATCAAAATTTGTGCCATCGAAACTAAGAGTGTCAGAGAATCCTAATCCCCTAGTCGACATCTTTACTCTCTAGGCGGTAAAGCCTAAGAAAGAGAGACGAGGCTCTGATACCAATTGAAAGATCGAGGATGTCGCCTAGAGGGGGGGGGGGTGAATAGGCGTTTTAAAATATTTACGGTTTAGGCTTGAACAAATGCGGAATAAACCTAACGGTTAATTTTTCAAGCACAAAACCTACAACAACTAGGCTCACCTATGTGCACCAACAACTTATGCTAAGCAAGATAAGCAACTATGTGATAGCAAGATATATGACAAGAACAATATGACTATCACAAAGTAAAGTGCATAAGTAAAGGGCTCGGGTAAGAGATAACCGAGGCACGCGGAGACGACGATGTATCCCGAAGTTCACACCCTTGCGGATGCTAATCTCCGTTTGAAGCGGTGTGGAGGCACAATGCTCCCCAAGAAGCCACTAGGGCCACCGTAATCTCCTCATGCCCTCGCACAATGCAAGATGCCGTGATTCCACTAAGGGACCCTTGAGGGCGGTCACCGAACCCGTACAAATGGCAACCCTTGGGGGCGGTCACCGAACCCGTACACTTTGGCAACCCTTGAGGGCGGTCACCGGAACCCGTCAAATTGCTCGGGGCGATCTCCACAACCTAATTGGAGACCCCGACGCTTGCCCGGAGCTTTACACCCTAATGATTGAGCTCCGAACACCACCAACTGTCTAGGGCGCCCAAGCACCCAAGAGGAACAAGCTCAAGGGCACCAAGCACCCAAGAGTAATAAGCTTCTCAACTTGTAACTTCCACGTATCACCATGGAGAACTCAAACCGATGCACCAAATGCAATGGCAAGGGCACACGGAGTGCCCAAGTCCTTCTCTCTCAAATCCCACCGAAGCAACTAATGCTAGGGAGGAAAATGAGAGGAAGAACAAGAAGGAGAACACCAAGAACTCCAAGAACTAGATCCAAGGGGTTCCCCTCACATAGAGGAGAAAGTGATTGGTGGACATGTGGATCTAGATCTCCTCTCTCTTTTCTCTCAAAAACTAGCAAGAATCCATGGAGGGATTGAGAGTTAGCAAGCTCGAAGAAGGTCAACAATGGGGGAAGAACACGAGCTCAAAGGATAAGGTTGAATGGGGAAGAAGACCCCCTTTTATAGGAGCTCC
>NW_021315711.1:0-1338 GCF_002162155.2 Triticum dicoccoides | reverse complement strand
TCATACATCACATATCATTCATCACATTCTTCTTGGCCATATCACATCACATAGCATACCCTGCAAAAACAAGTTAGACGTCCTCTAATTGTTGTTTGCATGTTTTACGTGGCTGCTATGGGTTTCTAGCAAGAACGTTTCTTACCTACGCAAGACCACAACGTGATATGCCAATTGCTATTTACCCTTCATAAGGACCCTTTTCATCGAATCCGTTCCGACTAAAGTGGGAGAGACTGGCACCCGCTAGCCACCTTATGCACCAAGTGCATGTCAATCGGTGGAACCTGTCTCATGTAAGAGTACGTGTAAGGTCGGTCCGGGCCGCTTCATCCCACAATACCGTCGAAACAAGATTGGACTAGTAACGGTAAGCATATTGAACAAAATCAACGCCCACAACTACTTTGTGTTCTACTCGTGCAAAGAGTCTACGCAATAGACCTAGCTCATGATGCCACTGTTGGGGAACGTAGCAGAAATTCAAAATTTTCCTACGTGTCACCAAGATCTATCTATGGAGAGACTAGCAACGAGGGGAAGGAGAGTGCATCTACATACCCTTGTAGATTGCTAAGCGGAAGCGTTCAAGTGAACGGGGTTGATGGAGTCGTACTCGTCGTGATTCAAATCACCGATGATCCTAGTGCCGAACGGACGGCACCTCCGCGTTCAACACACGTACAGCCCGGTGACGTCTCCCACGCCTTGATCCAGCAAGGAGAGAGGGAGAGGTTGAGGAAGACTCCATCCAACAGCAGCACAACGGCGTGGTGGTGGTGGAGGAGCGTGGCAATCCAGCAGGGCTTCGCCAAGCACCTTGGGAGAGGAGGAGTAGGAAGAGAGGTAGGGCTGTGCCAGAACTTCGTGTATAGCTCCCATGCGCCTCCCCACTATATATAGGGGTGGAGGGGCTGGTTTCTTGCCCTCCAAGTCCATTGGGGCGTTGGCCAAGGTGGGAGGAAAGAAATCTCATTATTTCCTTCCCCACCGATTGTTATCCCCCCTTTTTAGGGATCTTGATCTTATCCCTTCGGGATATGATCTTATTCCTTCTAAAGGGGGATCTTGGTGCGCCTTGACCAGGGGTGTGGGGCCTTGCCCCCACTACCCACGTCCATGTGGGTCCCCCCATGCAGGTGGGCCCCACTCCGGAACCTTCTAGAACCTTCCCGGTACAATACCGAAAAATCCCGAACATTTTCCGGTGGCCAAAATAGGACTTCCCATATATAAATCTTTACCTCCGGACCATTCCGGAACTCCTCGTGACGTCCGGGATCTCATCCGGGACTCCGAACAACATTCGGTAACCACATACAAACTTCCTTTATAACC
>NW_021315710.1:0-953 GCF_002162155.2 Triticum dicoccoides | reverse complement strand
TTTGATCATCATCAAAGCATACATTCCAACTCCGAGATGCTCACTCCAGTCCTTAGAAGGATTGCTGGAGCTTTGCATACTTATTAGCATCTTTCGGGATTGACAAAACCTTCCGGTTGTATCACATACAACCTTTCCTCAAGTATAACGTCGAGGAAACAATGTTTTGACATCCTATCTGCAAGATTTCATCAATCATGCAGTAACTGCTAATCCAATTCCAACAGACTCTTAGCATCGCTACGAGTGAGAAAACCTCACCGTAATCAACTCCTTGAACTTGTCGGAAAATATCTTAACGACAAGTCGAGCTTTCTTAATGGTAATTCTTACCATCATTGTCTGTCTTCCTTTTAAAATCCATCCGTACCCAATGGCCTTACGACCATCAAGTATTTCTTCCAAAGTCATGGATCCGTTCTCGGATTTTATGGCTTCTAACCATTTGTCGGAATTCGGGCCCACCATCGCTTCTCCATAGCTCATAGGTTCATTGTTGTCTAGCAACATGACCTTCAAGACAGGATTACGTACCACTCTGAAGTAGTACGCATCCTTGTCATCCCACGAGGTTTGGTAGTGACTTGATCCGAAGTTTCATGATCAATATCATAAGCTTCCACTTCAATTGGTGTAGGTGCCACAGGAACAACTTCCTGTGCCCTGCCACACACTAGTTGAAGAGACGGTTCAATAACCTCATCAAGTCTCCACCATCCTCCCACTCAACTCTTTCGAGAGAAACCTTTCCTCGAGAAAGGACCCGATTCTAGAAACAATTCATATTGCTTTCGGATCTGAATTAGGAGGTATACCCAACTGTTTTGGGTGTCCTATGAAGATGTATTTTATCCGCTTTGGGTTCGAGCTTAATCCTGAAACTTTTTCACATAAGCGTCGCAGCCCCAAACCTTTAAGAAACGACAACTTAGGTTTCTCTAAACCATAATTCA
>NW_021315709.1:0-2557 GCF_002162155.2 Triticum dicoccoides | reverse complement strand
CTAGCCGCGTGGCCACAACCGCTAGCGTCGACGCGGTTGTGGCAGCACCGGCGGGAACAACATCAACATTGGCCAGTCGTGCGCCGCCCAGCAGTCCCAGCCGACTCCTACATGGATGGGGGTGGTGCATGCCTACACCATGCCAGTGCCGCGTGGCCCCTCTCCTGGGTGTCCGCGGGCTCAGTCTGGCCACGTACTAGGCATTCATCGCGACACTCTGGTCCGTTTTGCCACCTGCCAACCCCGTCGTTGTGCCTTTCTATGGCGTGCCTCCACCATGGGACCCCATGCTCCTAACCCCCTACAGTCCGCCCCCACACCTGCCTCCTTTGGTGGCGGTGGCGACTGGTACATGGATACTGGTGCATCCACTCATATGGCCTCCAAACCCGGTAATCTCCCTATTTCCTTTCCTACCGCTACTACCTCTCACATCAATGTTGGTAGCGGTCCGCCCTTCCCATTACTCATAACGCCTCCACTAATTTTCCGTCTAACTTCGCGTCATTCTTTCTTAATAATGCCGTTGTTTCTCCATACTTAATTCAGAATTTATTGTTAGTTCTTTCTATTTCTCTGTATAATTCTGTAATTGTGGAATTTGACAAATTCAGTTGCTCTGTTAAGGATGCCCGTACCCGGATGGTCCCCCACCGATGTGACAGCACCAGAGATCTGTACCCTGTACGGCCATCATCATCATGATCTTCCGCTGAACCTTTGGCTCTATCCACCGACATTGACCTCTAGCATGCGCGCCTCGGCCACCCAAGCTCTACCTATTTTCATCAAATAATGAAGGATTTTCCTTTTCCTGTAATAAAACGGATGCTCATACTTGTGACGCATGTCGTGTTGGCAGGCATGTTGGCATTACGTTTAGTTCTTTTTTCCACAATTACATCCTTTCCGTTTAAATTAGTTCACAGTGATGTATCGACCTCACGTATTGCGAGTAACTCCGGGTTTATTTACTATCTTCTGATATTGGATGATTACTCGCATTTTGTGTGAACATTCTCGCTATGCATGAAAACCGGCGTTCCTGCCACCCTCACTTCCTTTTACTCCTATTTCTCCACACAATTTGGTAAGCCTATGAATGCTCTTCAAACTAACAACGAGAAAGAGTTCTGTAATGTCACCATTCACACCCTTCTCGCCAACCATGGCATAATATTCTGGCTTACATGTCCATACACCTCGCAACAGAATCATGACATTGTACATTACTTCCAAATGAAAATGAGATTGTGAAGCATGCGGGTTCAAGGATGGCGGCGGCGGGGAATTCTCTCTCTCCCGGCTTGTATCCCGTCGATGGCGGCTCACGAAGGCCTCGGGCGGATCAGCGTAGCGACTACAGCAGGGCTGCAGCACCCTTCGGCGAGTGGCGGCTTGGTGTTGGCCATGCTATGAGGCCTAATGCATGATGTGGAGGTGCGCACTCAAGGCATGGTCGCTCCGTCCAGGTGTGGCTCCTTCTTAGGGAGGCAAGGTCCCGATTTGATCACTGCAAGGAGTAGCAGAGCGGCGGCCACCCTCTGGATCGGCTGGCGCTGGACAAGCGGGGTGAGTGGGTCAGGCCGAGTGGTCGTGGGCGTCGTTGGGTTCATGTCGGTTCCCTCTGGGTCCGGCGCGGGGTGGTGGTGTTCATCGCTGGCCACTTCGGATCATTGGATTCGATGGCTGGATGATCTACGATGGTGGTTCTTCTCGATCCTCCTTCCTGGTCGGTTGAGCACCATGGCACTTTCATCTCTGCAGGTTTCGGTTCATGGCTCGCTGCTGGATCAGGAGCAAATGGAGGTTTGGTGATGTAGGATCGGGACTGGAGGAAACTTTGGTCGGCTGGTTCGGCCCGACATCGGTGACATCCCTCGATGCCGTTACCCTCCCTGGAGGCAAAGTCGAGGTCCCTCCTATCCACCTCTGAACCCCTCCCGCACAAAAGTCCAAAATTCCGTCTGTATTGGGTAGCGGCGGCGTCCTGCGTACCGTACCGTCCATGGAGGCGCCGTCTTGGGAGGCTCAGGTGTTCGAGGAAGAGTTGTTGTGGGTGGTGGGATCCGCGTAGCTCCAGCAACGGCGACAATGTGGAGTTTGGCAGGAGGAGTGGCGTTGTATCTACCACGTCGAAGACGACGAGTATTGGCGGCATGGTGCGGTTGGATCTCGACAACGGATGTGTCTGGATGGACGAGCGATGGGCGGTGGCGCTGTTTGGCGCCATGGTGGCGTCGACGGCAGGCCTGACAAACTCGATGCATCAGTACCTTCTTATAAGATGGATTGGTGAAAGACTGCAGCGAAGACCTATATATGAGAGTGCGTCGGACCGGTCTGTGCCCTAGACTCGGTATATGGCTTGGTTGGGGCCTCCGGATTTAGATGTTAGGCTTACGTGAGAGGTCTGGGTATTCGGCTCAGTACTTCTACACCCCTTCATGGAGAGGAGTAGCGAGAGATGTTACGAAGATGGCGGATTCAGACATATTGATGCAAAACTTTGTAAGGTCTTTGTGGATAATTAATAAGATGGCTGCATGTATCTCCC
>NW_021315708.1:0-2236 GCF_002162155.2 Triticum dicoccoides | reverse complement strand
GGTTTATCGCCTATTCGGGTTCCATCCATGAGGAGATCCGGCCGGAGTTTCGCTCACAGCCCCAAACGATGTGAACAGGGTTCCCGAGATACCAAACGGGCATCCGGTACACCGTGCCACGTACCTACCGCATCACAGCCCACCCCTACGGTCAGCGCTGTCCACGGCCTCCAGTAAGCTACAAACACCAGAAACTACTTGCAACTCCTGGACAGAGGACTAGGGTGAATAAGAAGTCGAGCGGGGTCATATTTCAGGGCCCAATGTATGGTAGTAGCTGAATCATGGATCACAAACACAGAACTCAGTTCCTGAGGACGGCTGCAATGAGACAACCCACCATGTACTCCTACATGGCCTCTCACCGCTACCTTTACCAAATCGTGTTCACACACTTAGCTCACACACAGTAGGACATGTTCACACGCCTCTGATTCATCCCCGATGAACCAGACCTGACTCAACTCTAAGCAGTAGCAGGCATGACAAAACAAGCATGAATGAGTAGGCACAACAGGGCTCAAACAATTCCTACTCATACTAGTGGGTTTCATCTATTTACTGTGGAATGACAGGTCATGCAAAGGATAAAGGGGTTCAGCTACCGCAGCAAGTAACAGATGAATCATTGTTGTCCTAATGCAGTAAAGAGAGCAGGAGCGAGAGAGTAGGATTGTATCGGAATGAACAAGGGGGTTTGCTTGCCTGGCACTTCTGAAGATAACATTGGGTCTTCATCAGTGTCAACGATCACATCATCGGTATCACGTCTATCGAAAGGGGACAAATACCGGCAACGCAGAAGGGAACACAATCAATGCAATGCACAATATGATGCATGATCATGACATGGCAAAATGAATGTGTTTTGAGCCAATGCAACTAGCAACAGATTAAATGAAGTTGGTTTGAATACAAGATTCAAATTCAAACTCCATATGTGATTATTTAAATGCCCTTTATTTGATTTGTGCTAAACAGCAGCTATAAGTTGTTCTAACATGCATGAAAATGGTACAGATGGATTCCTTGAATTTTTCTGATAATTTTTCATATATAAATTATTTAATTTGGAGTTATGGTTAATTTTCTATGATTTTTAGAAGTTTATATAATTTTCTGGAATTTCCTGAATTATAATAAATCCAGAAAATGGTTTATTGCGTCAGCCCCACGTCACAGTGACGTCAGCAGGGTCAACTGGGCTGGCTCGGTCAAACCTGACGTGTGGGGTCCACACGTCAGTGACACAGGAGCTAATCCCGGTCAAACCAAGCGCTGACTGGGGTTTGACCAGGGGTGGGGCCCGCTGTCAGTGGCCTAGGGGGTTGTTTAGTGTGGGGGGGGGTTAGCCGCTAATGATGCCACGTCATCATCGCCAGACTTACGCCGGCGGCGACCAAAATGGCGGCGGCAACGCGCCGGACTTGCGCTAAAGGCGACGGAGGCGGCGGCTGAGGGCACCGGGGCGTAGCCCGGGCTCTCCCGCATCTGATGGGGTAGGTGGGAGGCTGCGGGAACGCCGGGGCTCGTCGGAACGGAGCTCGTGGCGGCGCCGGAGTTCGGGTGGTAACGGGCGCGAGGCCCTGGTGGGGTTTTGGACAAGCTGAGCTGCGCATGGCTTCCTGTGAGCCTCACGAGCTCAAAGCCGTGCTCGGATGCGACCGAAACAAGCCATGGCCGCGACGGCAGCATGGCCGGCGGCAGCGAGCTCCGGTTGCGGTGAGACGGCGGTTACAGCATGGGGGCGAGCGAATGGAGAGAGGGGAAACACAACGGGGCTCACTGCGATGCCGAAGGGGAGGTCAGCGAGCTCGGGGAGGTCCTAGCGGCGCTGAATCGACCGGAGGCGAGCTCGGCGCTGGAGGTTGAAGACGACGGCGGTGGCGACGTTGCAGGGGCTCCCGCGGTGCGCTTCTCGGCGAGGAGGAAGAGGTGGTCGAGGCGGATCTCCCTGGGGCGTCGGTGAGGCGTGGGGAGCACGGTGGCTGTGGCAATCGGCGTCGGTGGCGGCGGCTCCGCTCGGGTCCGAGGTGCGGAGCGAGAGGGAGAGCAGGAGAAGGGGATGAGCACGGGAGGGAGTTGAGAGAGGCCTGAGGGGGTGCGTGGCATCCTTAGCCGATCCGGGGCGGGGCGGCAAGCAGGAGGTGGCTCGGGCGCGTGCGCGCGCGCTCCGGCCACGCGCCTCTGTCCTACTGTCCCGAGGAGGAAGACGACAGGGAGGGCGCTGGTGGGC
>NW_021315707.1:0-880 GCF_002162155.2 Triticum dicoccoides | reverse complement strand
CATGAAACTTCAAATTAAGTTACTACAGAACCTCGTAGGTCTTCCAGAGTAAGATCCGCACCAGAGTGGTACGGTAATCCTGTTCTGGAAGTCATGTTACTAGACCATGATGAACCTACGAACTATGAGGAAGCGATGATGAGCCCAGATTCCACGAAATGGCTTGAGGCCATAAAATCTGAGATATGATCCATGTATGAGAACAAAGTATGGACTTTGATTGACTTGCTCGATGATCAGCAAGCCATGTTAAATAAATGGATCTTCAAGAGGAAGACGGACATTGATAGTAGTGTTACTATCTACTAAGCTCAACTTGTTGCGAAATGTTTTCAACAAGTTCAAGGTGTTGAATACGATGAGATTTTCTCACTCGTATCGAAGCTTAAGTCTGTCTGAATCATGTTAGCAATTGCCACATTTTATGAAATCTAGCAAATGGATGTCAAAACTGCATTCCTTAATGGATTTATTAAAGAAGAGTTGTATATGATGCAACCAGAAAGTTTTTGTCAATCCTAAAGATGCTAACAAAGTGTGCAAGCTCCAGCAATCCATCAATGGACTGGTGCAAGCATCTCGGAGTTGGAATATACGCTTTGATGAGTTGATCAAAGCATATGGTTTTATACAGACTTTTGAAGAAGCCTGTATTTACAAGAAAGTGAGTGGGAGCTCTGTAGCATTTCTAATATTATATGTGGATGACATATTGTTAATTGGAAATGATATGGAAATTCTGGATAGCATGAAAGGATACTTGAATAAGAGTTTTTCAAAGCAAGACCTCGGTGAAGCTACTTACACATTGAGCATCAAGATCTATATAGATAGATCAAGACGCTTGATAAGATTTTTCAATGAGTACATACCTTGATAA
>NW_021315706.1:0-1529 GCF_002162155.2 Triticum dicoccoides | reverse complement strand
ACACACACAGTACTCGAGGATTTATAACAGAGGTAAATCACATGTATAAAGTAACGTAAATACTATTTCCTCAATCCAAATAACAAGGTTGTGGATTCCCATCAACACCAACGGCAAAGTTGAGTGTAGAAATTTTAACCCTAACGTATCACTTACTCGTCATAAGAATCCTGCAACATAAGACGTTGCAGCCACAAAGGGTCAGTACATTGAATGTACTGGCAAATTCACACCATAGGATAAATGATGAATAACAGCTATCACTACATGCATATTTGGATGGTGGAAAGTGATGAAGCCATGTACCTAGGGTAGGGTCATGGACCTGTCCAAGATACCCTCCCCAAGGACATCTCTAGAAGAAACTACCTTTCAGTCGACCTGGAAGGATTCCACTCGACGGACTCGAAGACACTCGACCTTGAAGCCACTCACTCGACCACCAGGAGACCTAGAGTCACTCTGCACACAAACGGTCTGTCATTAAGTAGTCTTTATGGTCATGATAGCACTTTATGTATGGCGTTATCAGTAACGCTAGGTGTCGTGGAATTGTCACGTCAGATGTCCTCTTGCAAGGACTTAGTCGCGAGGCCAACGCATCTATGTGGTAGCTTGAGAGGGGTTGGGCAGAATCGAGAGATGCTAGGCGGATCGTCACACAAGACGAGGATTTAGACAGCTTCGGGCTCCGGGAAACATCATCCGGAATATCCCTACATACTGTTTGAGGCAAGGTGTCATTATGCTCATCGAGAGTCGCCGCATAAGCTGGCTCCCCCTTTGTGTCTGGCCCTAGATATTGTTTCTTGTTACTTTTTTTGTCCCTCTTTGGGGAGCCCTGCCCCTCCTTATATATGTTGAAGGGGCGGGTTACATGACTAGTCCTACTAGGATTAGGATTAACCTATTACAAGTGGAGTCCTAGTCTTGCTTCCTTTATAAGAGAATATTCCTTGTGCTTTCCTCATAAACCGGCCCACCATTAACATGAGCCGGCCTTCTGGGCCTTGGGCCTTGTCATCCATCTGACCTGCCCGCCGGGTTACCATGAGCCGCCCAGTCCGGGCGGATTACCCGTGAATCGCCAAGCTCCGGGCGGGTCATACTTCTGGCGGTTTACACCGCGGGGTATATCCCCGACACCAGGCCTTAATGTACTTTAAACCCTGCATAACTGAGGGCTGGAGGGGTCTGGCGGACTCTATATAAGCCATCCCCCCCTCAGTGTAAAGGGTTCGCACACCTGTAACTCATACGCGTATAATCCGGTCGACCGCCTCCGGGCTCCGAGACGTAGGGCTATTACTTCCTCCGAGAAGGGCCTAAACTCGTAAATCTCTTGCGTATACAACTACTCCATAGCTAGGATCTTGCCTCTCCATACCTACCCCCCTATTCTATTGTCAGGCTTAGAACCACGACAGTTGGCGCCCACCATGGGGCCGGTGTCTTAGCGACCTATTGGAGAAGTTGCGATTGTTCCGATCTCCTTCATCATGGTTTCAAGCGGAGTTTTGGTTGAGGGC
>NW_021315705.1:0-1529 GCF_002162155.2 Triticum dicoccoides | reverse complement strand
ACACACACAGTACTCGAGGATTTATAACAGAGGTAAATCACATGTATAAAGTAACGTAAATACTATTTCCTCAATCCAAATAACAAGGTTGTGGATTCCCATCAACACCAACGGCAAAGTTGAGTGTAGAAATTTTAACCCTAACGTATCACTTACTCGTCATAAGAATCCTGCAACATAAGACGTTGCAGCCACAAAGGGTCAGTACATTGAATGTACTGGCAAATTCACACCATAGGATAAATGATGAATAACAGCTATCACTACATGCATATTTGGATGGTGGAAAGTGATGAAGCCATGTACCTAGGGTAGGGTCATGGACCTGTCCAAGATACCCTCCCCAAGGACATCTCTAGAAGAAACTACCTTTCAGTCGACCTGGAAGGATTCCACTCGACGGACTCGAAGACACTCGACCTTGAAGCCACTCACTCGACCACCAGGAGATCTAGAGTCACTCTGCACACAAACGGTCTGTCATTAAGTAGTCTTTATGGTCATGATAGCACTTTATGTATGGCGTTATCAGTAACGCTAGGTGTCGTGGAATTGTCACGTCAGATGTCCTCTTGCAAGGACTTAGTCGCGAGGCCAACGCATCTATGTGGTAGCTTGAGAGGGGTTGGGCAGAATCGAGAGATGCTAGGCGGATCGTCACACAAGACGAGGATTTAGACAGCTTCGGGCTCCGGGAAACATCATCCGGAATATCCCTACATACTGTTTGAGGCAAGGTGTCATTATGCTCATCGAGAGTCGCCGCATAAGCTGGCTCCCCCTTTGTGTCTGGCCCTAGATATTGTTTCTTGTTACTTTTTTTGTCCCTCTTTGGGGAGCCTTGCCCCTCCTTATATATGTTGAAGGGGCGGGTTACATGACTAGTCCTACTAGGATTAGGATTAACCTATTACAAGTGGAGTCCTAGTCTTGCTTCCTTTATAAGAGAATATTCCTTGTGCTTTCCTCATAAACCGGCCCACCATTAACATGAGCCGGCCTTCTGGGCCTTGGGCCTTGTCATCCATCTGACCTGCCCGCCGGGTTACCATGAGCCGCCCAGTCCGGGCGGATTACCCGTGAATCGCCAAGCTCCGGGCGGGTCATACTTCTGGCGGTTTACACCGCGGGGTATATCCCCGACACCAGGCCTTAATGTACTTTAAACCCTGCATAACTGAGGGCTGGAGGGGTCTGGCGGACTCTATATAAGCCATCCCCCCCTCAGTGTAAAGGGTTCGCACACCTGTAACTCATACGCGTATAATCCGGTCGACCGCCTCCGGGCTCCGAGACGTAGGGCTATTACTTCCTCCGAGAAGGGCCTAAACTCGTAAATCTCTTGCGTATACAACTACTCCATAGCTAGGATCTTGCCTCTCCATACCTACCCCCCTATTCTATTGTCAGGCTTAGAACCACGACAGTTGGCGCCCACCATGGGGCCGGTGTCTTAGCGACCTATTGGAGAAGTTGCGATTGTTCCGATCTCCTTCATCATGGTTTCAAGCGGAGTTTTGGTTGAGGGC
>NW_021315704.1:0-975 GCF_002162155.2 Triticum dicoccoides | reverse complement strand
GAATAAGCGGAAACTGGCAAAGGACGAGGTGACGATGCGCGTCGGGAATGGTTCCAAGGTCAGTGTGATCGCCGTCGGCACGCTACCTCTGCATCTCCCTTCGGGATTAGTTTTAAACCTTAATAATTGTTATTTAGTGCCAGCTTTGAGCATGAACATTGTATCGGGATCTCGTTTAATTCGAGATGGCTACTCTTTTAAATCTGAGAATAATGGTTGTTCCATTTTTATGAGAGATATGTTTTATGGTCATGCTCCTATGGTGAATGGTTTATTCTTTATGAATCTCGAACGTGATGCTACACATATTCATAATGTGAGTACCAAAAGAAGTAAGGTTAATAATGATAGTCCCACATACCTGTGGCACTGCCGCCTTGGTCACATAGGTGTCAAACGCATGAAGAAGCTCCATGCTGATGGACTTTTAGAGTCTCTTGATTATGAATCATTTGACACGTGCAAACCATGCCTTATGGGTAAAATGACCAAGACTCCGTTCTCAGGAACAATGGAGCGAGCAACCGACTTATTGGAAGTCATACATACCGATGTGTGCGGTCCAATGAGTGTTGAGGCTCGCGGTGGCTATCGTTATGTTCTCACCCTCACTGATGATTTAAGTAGGTATGGGTATATCTACTTAATGAAACACAAGTCTGAAACCTTTGAAAAGTTCAAGGAATTTCAGAGTGAGGTTGAAAATCAACGTGACAGGAAAATCAAGTTTCTGCGATCAGATCGTGGAGGAGAATACTTGAGTCACGAGTTTGGGGCACACTTAAGAAAATGTGGAATAGTTTCACAACTCACGCCGCCTGGAACACCTCAGCGTAATGGTGTGTCCGAACGTCGTAATCGCACTCTGTTAGATATGGTGCGATCTATGATGTCTCTTACCGATTTACCGCTTTCCTTTTGGGGCTATGCTTTAGAGACTGCCGCATTCACTTTAAATAGGGCTCCGTCGAAATC
>NW_021315703.1:0-1151 GCF_002162155.2 Triticum dicoccoides | reverse complement strand
TGGACTAAGGAATTTTCTCGATTATGGAGGTGGTAAAAGAGTTCGTCATAAAGGTTACGACGATGCAAGCTTGACACCTATCCGGATAGCTCTGAGTAGAGAGACCGGATACATATAATGGAGCAATAATTTAGAATAGCTCCAAGTAGAACAGTTGTTTGGAATAGCTCCAAATAGAGCGTGGTAGCTGCATCTAGGAGATGACATAGAGATTTGTAAAGCACACACGGATCTGAAAGGTTCAGACCCGTTGACTAAAACCTCTCTCACAAGCAACATGATCAAACATAAAACTCATTGAGTGTTAATCACATAGTGATGTGAACTAGACTACTGACTCTAGTAAACTCTTGGGTATTAGTCACATGGCGATGTGACCTGTGAGTGTTAATCACATGGCGATGTGAACTAGATTATTGACTCTAGTGCAAGTGGGAGACTATTGGAAATATGCCCTAGAGGCAATAATAAAAGTATTATTCTTATATTTCCTTGTTCATGATAATTGTCTTTTATTCATGCTATAACTGTATTATCCGGAAATCGTAATACACGTGTGAATACATAGACCACAATATGTCCCTAGTGAGCCTCTAGTTGACTAGCTCGTTGTGATCAACAGATAGTCATGGTTTCCTGGCTATGGACATTGGATGTCGTTGATAACAGGATCACATCATTAGGAGAATGATGTGATGGACAAGACCCAATCCTAAGACTAGCACAAAAGATCGTGTAGTTCATTTGCTAGAGCTTTGCCAATGTCAAGTATCTCTTCGTTCGACCATGAGAGCGTGTAACTCCTGGATACCGTAGGAGTGCTTTGGGTGTATCAAACGTCACAACGTAACTGGGTGACTATAAAGGTGCACTACAGGTATCTCCGAAAGTATCTATTGTTTTATGCGGATCGAGACTGGGATTTGTCACTCCGTGTAAACGGAGAGGTATCTCTGGGCCCACTCGGTAGGACATCATCATATGCGCAATGTGACCAAGGAGTTGATCACGGGATGATGTGTTACGGAACGAGTAAAGTGACTTGCCGGTAACGAGATTGAACAAGGTATTGGATACCGACGATCGAATCTCGGGCAAGTAACATACCGATAGACAAAGGGAATTGAATACGGGATTGATTAAGTCCTTGA
>NW_021315702.1:0-2127 GCF_002162155.2 Triticum dicoccoides | reverse complement strand
AGTGCTTGCGCTCACCGTGCCTGGACCGGCGCCCTGCTCGCCCCTACCGTCCCGACCAACCACCGCGCTCACCGTGGTCCCCGCGCAGGCCACGCCCACCTCTTGCAGCCATCGCCGCCGACTGCAATCGCCGGCGCCTCCATTTGCCTGGGCGGGCGCCCAAACGGGCTGGCGCCCACACGCCCGTAACCCGTTCGCCCGTGGCTGTTTGGCCCCCGGGCCACAGACAAGTGGGGCCCAGCCCCTAGAACATTTAAAAAATAATAATATAAAAATATAAAAATACATTAAATAAATAAATGAATAATAACTAAAATAATTAAAATATTAATTAATTAATCAAGTAATTAATTAAGTTAATTAATCCTGATTAGATTAACCTAATCACAAATTAAACTAAACAGTTAATTAAGCTAACTAATTAACCTAAACCCTAATTAACCTAAATAGAGAATGACAGGTGGGTCCCACTGGACCCACACGTCAGATTGACCTAGTCAACCCTGTTGACTGCTGATGTCAGCATGACGTCATGCTGACGTCATAAATCCATTTTCCGAATTAATTAAATAATTAAATAAATTCTAGAAATTAATAAAATCTTTAGAAAATCATATCTTTTAATCCGTAACTCGGATGAAAATACTTTCTACATGAAAGTTGCTCAGAACGACGAGACAAATCCGGATACGCAGCCCGTTCGTCCGCCACACACCCCTAGCATACCGAACACGCAACTTTCCCCCTCCGGTTCACCGGTCCGTAAACGCGAAACACCGGGAATACTTTCCCGGATGTTTTTCCCCCCTTCACCGGTATCACCTACTACCGCCTTAGAGCACACCGAACATCGTGTATTGCCTTGATATATTTTGTGATGCTTTGTTTGCTCTGTATTCATTATTTCTTCCCCCTCTTCTCTCCGGTAGACTACGAGACCGACGCTGCTGTTGACCAGTTCGACTACGGAGTTGACGACTCCTCTCTCTTGCCAGAGCAACCAGGCAAGCCCCCCCCCCTGATCACCAGATATCGCCTATTCTCCTCTATACTGCTTGCATTAGAGTAGTGTAGCATGTTACTGCTTTCGTTAATCCTATTCTGATGCATAGCCTGACATTGTCGCTACATCTGTTGATACCTTACCTGCAATCCTATATGCTTAGTATAGGATGCTAGTTTATCATCATTGGCCCTACATTCTTGTCAGTCTGCCTTGCTATACTATCGGGCCGTGATCACTTGGGAGGTGATCACGGGTATATACTATACCTACATACATACTATACAGATGGTGACTAAAGTCGGGTCAGCTCATTGAGTACCCGCAAGTGATTCTGACGAGGGGGCTGAAAGGACAGGTGGCTCCATCCCGGTAGAGGTGGGCCTGGGTGTTGGGGAACGTAGCAGAAATTCAAAATTTTCCTACGTGTCACCAAGATCTATCTATGGAGAGACCAGCAACGAGTAGAAAGAGAGTGCATCTACATACCCTTGTAGATCGCTAAGCGGAAGCGTTCAAGTGAACGGGGTTGATGGAGTCGTACTCGTCGTGATTCAGATCACCGATGATCAAGTGCCGAACGGACGGCACCTCCGCGTTCAACACACGTACAGCCCGGTGACGTCTCCCACACCTTGATCCAGCAAGGAGAGAGGGAGAGGTTGAGGAAGACTCCATCCAACAGCAGCACAACGGCGTGGTGGTGATGGAGGAGCGTGGCAATCCAGCAGGGCTTCGCCAAGCATCATGGGAGAAGAGGAGGAGGGAGAGGGGCAGGGCTGCACTAACGAGAGATCTCATCATGTGTTATGGGCAGCCCCATGCCTCAATATATATAGGGGGGAAGGGGAATGCGCCCCCTTTAGGGTTTTCCCACCCAAGGGGCGGCGGCCAGCCTCCAGATGGCATCTGGTGCGGCGGCCAAGAGGGGGGGAGGAGTCCATCCTCCCCAAGGCACCTCGGAGGTGCCTTCCCCCTTGAGGACTCTTCCCTCTAGGGTTCCCTAGGCGCATGGGCCTCTTGGGGCTGGTGCCCTTGGCCCATGTAGGCCAAGGCGCACCCCCTACAGCCCATGTGGCCCCCGGGGCAGGTGGCCCCACCCGGTGGACCCCCGGGACCCTTCC
>NW_021315701.1:0-1401 GCF_002162155.2 Triticum dicoccoides | reverse complement strand
AGTGCTTGCGCTCACCGTGCCTGGACCGGCGCCCTGCTCGCCCCTACCGTCCCGACCAACCACCGCGCTCACCGTGGTCCCCGCGCAGGCCACGCCCACCTCTTGCAGCCATCGCCGCCGACTGCAATCGCCGGCGCCTCCATTTGCCTGGGCGGGCGCCCAAACGGGCTGGCGCCCACACGCCCGTAACCCGTTCGCCCGTGGCTGTTTGGCCCCCGGGCCACAGACAAGTGGGGCCCAGCCCCTAGAACATTTAAAAAATAATAATATAAAAATATAAAAATACATTAAATAAATAAATGAATAATAACTAAAATAATTAAAATATTAATTAATTAATCAAGTAATTAATTAAGTTAATTAATCCTGATTAGATTAACCTAATCACAAATTAAACTAAACAGTTAATTAAGCTAACTAATTAACCTAAACCCTAATTAACCTAAATAGAGAATGACAGGTGGGTCCCACTGGACCCACACGTCAGATTGACCTAGTCAACCCTGTTGACTGCTGATGTCAGCATGACGTCATGCTGACGTCATAAATCCATTTTCCGAATTAATTAAATAATTAAATAAATTCTAGAAATTAATAAAATCTTTAGAAAATCATATCTTTTAATCCGTAACTCGGATGAAAATACTTTCTACATGAAAGTTGCTCAGAACGACGAGACGAATCCGGATTCGCAGCCCGTTCGTCCGCCACACACCGCTAGCATACCGAACACGCAACTTTCCCCCTCCGGTTCACCGGTCCGTAAACGCGAAACACCGGGAATACTTTCCCGGATGTTTTTCCCCCCTTCACCGGTATCACCTACTACCGCCTTAGAGCACACCGAACATCGTGTATTGCCTTGATATATTTTGTGATGCTTTGTTTGCTCTGTATTCATTATTTCTTCCCCCTCTTCTCTCCGGTAGACTACGAGACCGACGCTGCTGTTGACCAGTTCGACTACGGAGTTGACGACTCCTCTCTCTTGCCAGAGCAACCAGGCAAGCCCCCCCCCCCT
This sequence comes from Triticum dicoccoides, assembly GCF_002162155.2. Classification (NCBI taxonomy): domain Eukaryota; kingdom Viridiplantae; phylum Streptophyta; class Magnoliopsida; order Poales; family Poaceae; genus Triticum; species Triticum dicoccoides. The sequence continues at coordinate 380 of NW_021315701.1, read as the reverse complement.
GATCACCAGATATCGCCTATTCTCCTCTATACTGCTTGCATTAGAGTAGTGTAGCATGTTACTGCTTTCGTTAATCCTATTCTGATGCATAGCCTGACATTGTCGCTACATCTGTTGATACCTTACCTGCAATCCTATATGCTTAGTATAGGATGCTAGTTTATCATCATTGGCCCTACATTCTTGTCAGTCTGCCTTGCTATACTATCGGGCCGTGATCACTTGGGAGGTGATCACGGGTATATACTATACCTACATACATACTATACAGATGGTGACTAAAGTCGGGTCAGCTCATTGAGTACCCGCAAGTGATTCTGACGAGGGGGCTGAAAGGACAGGTGGCTCCATCCCGGTAGAGGTGGGCCTGGGTTCCCGAC
>NW_021315700.1:0-1225 GCF_002162155.2 Triticum dicoccoides | reverse complement strand
CCTTTACTCCAACTTCCTGATTTTAATAAGACTTTTGAGCTTGAATGTGATGCTAGTGGAATTGGATTAGGAGGTGTGTTATTACAAGATGGCAAACCTGTTGCATACTTTTCTGAAAAATTGAGTGGGCCTAGTCTGAATTATTCTACTTATGATATAGAATTATATGCTCTTGTTCGGACTTTAGAAACATGGCAACATTATTTATGGCCCAAAGAATTTGTTATACATTCTGATCATGAATCTTTGAAACATATTAAAAGTCAAGCTAAACTGAATCGTAGACATGCTAAATGGGTTGAATTCATTGAGACTTTCCCTTATGTCATTAAACACAAGAAGGGAAAAGAAAATGTTATTGCTGATGCATTGTCTCGTCGCTATACTATGCTTTCACAACTTGACTTCAAAATATTTGGTTTCGAGACCATCAAAGATCAATAGGTGCATGATGCTGATTTTAAAGATGTAATGCAGAATTGTAAAGAAGGAAGAATGTGGAACAAGTTTGTCGTTAACGATGGATTTGTGTTTCGTGCTAACAAGCTATGCATTCCAGCTAGCTCCGTTCGTCTTTTGTTGTTGTAGGAGGCGCATGGAGGAGGATTAATGGGACACTTTGGCGTGAAGAAGACGGAGGACGTACTTGCTACACATTTCTTTTGGCCAAAGATGAGACGGGATGTTGAGCGTTTTATTGCTCGATGCACTACATGTCAAAAAGCTAAGTCACGACTCAATCCTCATGGTTTATATATGCCTTTGCATGTACCTAGTGTTCCTTGGGAGGATATATCTATGGACTTTGTTTTAGGTTTACCTCGAACAAAGAAGGGGAGGTATAGCATATTTGTTGTCGTGGATAGATTCTCGAAAATGGCACACTTTATACCATGTCATAAAAGCGATGATGCTGTTAATGTTGCTGATTTGTTCTTTCGTGAAATTATTCGCTTGCATGGTGTGCCAAATACTATTGTTTCAGATCGTGATACTAAATTTCTTAGCCACTTTTGGAGATGTTTATGGGCTAAGTTGGGGACTAAACTGCTTTTTAGTACTACTTGTCACCCCCAAACTAATGGACAAACTGAAGTAGTCAATAGAACGTTGTCTACTATGCTTAGGGCTGTTTTGAAGAATAATAAGAAAATGTGGGAGGAATGCTTGCCTCATATTGAATTTGCTTATAATCGTTCATTGCATTCTACTACTAAGATGTGCC
>NW_021315699.1:0-864 GCF_002162155.2 Triticum dicoccoides | reverse complement strand
CGCCGCCGCCGGCACCTGGAGGGGGGAAACGGACGCGTCGGGTCTACACGGAGTGTATGTAGCTGTGGGTTTGGCCCGGATGTTGCTCCAAAGTGTTCCTCTGGGCCGACCTAACACAACCGGGTGGAGAGGTCCACTGGTCAAAGCCCGTCCGTGCAAAGTCAAAGGGCTAGATCCCGTGGTCAAATGCTACAGGGTTAGCCGGGACGGGGGCCCTGGGGGGGTAGCAATGCCACCGGAGCGTCGTACCGGGCCCTCATACATGCGGGGTGGTGTTGTGGCGTGTCCGAAGAGGCGGCACGCGTCTCCGGGTTGTGGCCCCCCTCACGGACGGCAATGAAACGGTAGTAGACGTTCTGCGGTAACGATGCAGCGTGAATATTATTAAATACTTGGAGCGCGATAAAATCATGAGTTTTTTACACAACGTGGGCACATGTGCTATAGGATTGATGGTAATTTTTCATAATTTTTTGTGATGGAGAAGTATCTGAACACTTCCCTCTAGGCGGATTGCTCTTCGCACGTCTACGACTGTGGCCGGCGGCCTCCGGGGGCTAGCATACCGTCAAATCTTGCGTAGGCGGCATCTCACAAATCTAGAAGTGTTGAGGCGGTTGCAAACGCCCAGCACGCGTCTCCGGGGTGTGCCCCCCCCCCCTCACGGACGCCGCCGCCGCCGGCACCTGGAGGGGGGAAACGGACGCGTCGGGTCTACACGGAGTGGATGTAGCTGTGGGTTTGGCCCGGATGTTGCTCCAAAGTGTTCCTCTGGGCCGACCTAACACAACCGGGTGGAGAGGTCCACTGGTCAAAGCCCGTCTGTGCAAAGTCAAAGGGCTAGATCCCGTGGTCAAACACTAC
>NW_021315698.1:0-2110 GCF_002162155.2 Triticum dicoccoides | reverse complement strand
TGTTCATAAGGATAAAAATATTACTTTGCTTCCTATGACTCCTGATTCCATTTTGAAAGATGATATTAATAGAGCTAATAAAGCAAAACAGGAGAAGAATAAGAGTGAAAATCAGATTGTGGCAAAAGAATTTGAGCAACAAATGAAGCCTAATAATAAACCATCTAGTGTTGCTTCTGAAATTAAATTGAAAAGTGCATGTTTATTTGCCACCAAATCTGATATTGATGAGCTAGATTTCAGCAAATCTGTTTGCTATGCTTTTGTGTGCAAAGAGGCATTATTTTCATTCAAGGACGTGCCTTCCTCTTTGCCTCCTGCTGTCACTAACATTTTGCAGGAGTTCGCTGACGTCTTTCCACAAGACGTGCCACCGGGATTACCGCCTATTCGAGGGATTGAGCATCAGATTGACTTAATTCCCGATGCTTCACTGCCAAACCATGCACCATACCGTACCAATCCAGAGGAGACGAAGGAGATTATGCGTCAAGTACAAGAGCTTCTCGACAAAGGTTATATACGCGAATCCCTTAGTCCTTGTGCTGTTCCTATTATTCTAGTGCCGAAAAAGGATGGTACATCACGTATGTGTGTTGATTGTAGATGCATTAATAATATTACTATTCGTTATCGTCATCCTATTCCTAGGCTAGATGATATGCTTGATGAATTGAGTGGCTCTACAATATTCTCCAAAGTTGATTTGCGTAGTGGCTACCATCAAATTCGTATCAAATTGGGAGATGAATGGAAAACAGCATTTAAAACTAAGTTTGGATTATATGAGTGGTTAGTCATGCCTTTTGGGTTAACTAATGCACCTAGTACTTTCATGAGATTAATGAACGAAGTTTTACGTGCTTTCATTGGACGATTTGTGGTAGTTTACTTTGATGACATATTGATTTAAAGCAGATCTTTGGAAGAACATTTGGAACATTTACGTGCTGTTTTTATTGCTCTACGTGATGCACGTTTGTTTGGTAACCTTGGGAAGTGCACCTTTTGCACCGACCGAGTATCTTTTCTTGGCTATGTTGTTACTCCATAGGGAATTGAAGTTGATAAAGCCAAGATTGAAGCTATTGAGAGTTGGCCGCAGCCCAAAACGGTCACACAAGTGAGGAGTTTTCTTGGCCTCGCTGGATTCTATAGGCGTTTTGTGAGAGATTTCAGCACCATTGCTGCACCTCTCAATGAGCTTACAAAGAAAGATGTGCCTTTTTTTGGGGTACCGCACAGGAAGAAGCCTTCACGGTATTGAAAGATAAGTTGACACATGCTCCTTTACTCCAACTTCCTGATTTTAATAAGACTTTTGAGCTTGAATGTGATGCTAGTGGAATTGGATTAGGAGGTGTGTTATTACAAGATGGCAAACCTGTTGCATACTTTTCTGAAAAATTGAGTGGGCCTAGTCTGAATTATTCTACTTATGATAAGGAATTATATGCTCTTCTTCGGACTTTAGAAACATGGAAACATTATTTATGGCCCAAAGAATTTGTTATACATTCTGATCATGAATCTTTGAAACATATTAAAAGTCAAGCTAAACTGAATCGTAGACATGCTAAATGGGTTGAATTCATTGAGACTTTCCCTTATGTCATTAAACACAAGAAGGGAAAAGAAAATGTTATTGCTGATGCATTATCTCGTCGCTATACTATGCTTTCACAACTTGACTTCAAAATATTTGGTTTGGAGACCATCAAAGATCAATATGTGCATGATGCTGATTTTAAAGATGTAATGCAGAATTGTAAAGAAGGAAGAATGTGGAACAAGTTTGTTGTTAACGATGGATTTGTGTTTCGTGCTAATAAGCTATGCATTCCAGCTAGCTCCGTTCGTCTTTTGTTGTTGCAGGAGGCGCATGGAGGAGGATTAATGGGACACTTTGGCGTGAAGAAGACGGAGGACGTACTTGCTACACATTTCTTTTGGCCAAAGATGAGACGGGATGTTGAGCGTTTTATTGCTCGCTGCACTACATGTCAAAAAGCTAAGTCACGACTCAATCCTCATGGTTTATATATGCCTTTGCCTGTACCTAGTGTTCCTTAGGAGGATATATCTATGGACTTTGTTTTAGGTTTACCTC
>NW_021315697.1:0-5759 GCF_002162155.2 Triticum dicoccoides | reverse complement strand
CAAGGGAAATAATAAGGAAGGAAAAGGAATTGAGACGGGGGATAATAAGGAAACCAATCCACACCGAGGCAAAGGATTGGAGAAGGAAATTGAGATAGGAGATAACAAGGAAAGCGCTAGAATAAATTAAGAGGCTTCCGTTCGAGGAGTATAAGGAAAGATCCTGTCAAGAAAAAAATTATAAAGGAAAGAGGGTTGGGTATTTAAATTAAATCAACTGGATTTCAGGGAGGTATTAAAGGAACGATTTTGGTGTATTGTACGTGCGTGCTTGTGTGTTCCACCGGCCGCAAAGGTAATGTTTATCGGCATAAGGCCGGGAGAGGGAATAATAAGAGGACAGATGAAGGGATGGCGATCCTTTTGGTTGATTTTGTTTTGCTTTTCCTTGATGAATGAAATCAACTATTTTTGGTAATATAATTTTCTTAGTTAACAGAGGTAAACCGTCCACAACATGCCAAATATGTGGATTGATTTCATGTGAACCGACCTACTGGAAGATTTTATTCCCTTTTGCCAACTTCATGAATCAATTCTGGTAGCTTCAGTCGAATAGTTCTAGATTTTTCAGCAATTCATCTCATCCAGTAGTTTGATAGTTTTTTTATAGACTAGAAACAATCTTATGATATTTATTTACCATTCCAAAAACAATAATTTGTGTACCACACTGAAAACAATTGAATGTTGATGTAATGTCGAAGTTCACCATCCAATCCAAGCATCTTGAAAGATAAGCCTCACTATTCAAAGGAATAAAAATACTATTATAATTTTTAAAGGAATTAAACCGTTAACCACAAAAAAAAGAATTAACCAGTTAGCATCTGAGCCAGCTATTACTTTTAAAATGCGGTGGTGCTGAAATAGGGAGGTGCACATTCTTGAGGCCTTAGGACTTGCTCGTCAGGGATATGTGATATTATTTTTCTTCCGTTGCAACGCACGGGCATGTTTTGCTAGTTTTTCCCTTAATAATAAAGCACGGATTAACTCCGAGGGTTCACCGTCACAATACGCTTTCAGTTTGAATTTAAAATATATACTCGAGGTGGTACTAAAACCGTTTGGTACGTGCACCTCCCTTGCCCTCGCTTGACGCCTACCTGTGCCTAAGTGGGCCTTTTTTTGTGTATTACCAACATGGGCCGCGTGGAGTACTTTTTTTATATATGTGGCGAACAGATAAAACGTTTCGTTCCGGCAGAAAAAGAAAAGGTCGGGCAATCGAACCCACGACCAGAACAGGTGAAAACACATGCCTTACCACCACGGCAAGAGTCCAAGATAATAAAACGATTAGAATATTTCTATATCACGGAGAAATTTTGTTGTGAGGCCCACGTTTTAGGTTTTTTTTTAGCTAAAGCCCACCTTTTTAGATTGTTCTGTTTCTAATGTCTCCTGTCGTGGGCCTCGGGCCGAGCTGAAGTGGCAGCCCGGCAACAGGAGAGTGGGCTTTGATAAGCCGGCAAAAATTATTGCGCCCAGCAGGGTTTCGAACTCACGACCTCTTCTTCCTTTCTAAGAACGAAACCAGCGAGCTATCTTTTCCTTGTGTTAAAGAATGTTCTTTCCTGGATCAATAGTCCCACCTCGCTATAGTATATCAGAACACACCAATTTATATACGTCAATATGTAGAAAATTAACAAGCCCAGGATGAGGTGTGGGATTAGACAGTCAGAACGGATGATTAAAAGGAAATGAGGCACATGACGTTGCATACGTGCATTGTAGTAAAAAAAAGGAATTGTGGGCTATGAAAGGAAGGATGGATTTGAAGATTATTATGGGATGCAAGGATATTGACATACATGAAAGGGTGGAAGGAATTGGATGATTAAAAGGAATGAAATGCATGACGTCTACATGCATTGTAAAAAGGAATTACGGGCTATTAATGGGAAGATCGATATGAGGATTATTATGGGATGCTAGGATGGAAGGAATTGTGCATGAAAAAAAGATAGAAGGAGGACGTGTGTGCATGTTGCAAGACACTTATGAAAATCGATATCGTGTGCATAATCCTTATTTTTTGGGTAATGTGGGCTGACAGTGAAATACGAGACGAGAAAACACTGGTAGAAAAAGGGCCTTTAGTCCCGGTTCTGGACCGGTCCACCTTTAGTCCCGGTTGGTAACACCAACCGGTACTAAAGGAAATTTTCTGATTTTTTTTCTGAATTTTTTTTGAATTTTTTTATTTTCAAATTTCTGAATTATTTTAACCTCTAATCTCTAATCACCCCTCATCACTGCTCAGTTTAATCTCTAATCACCCCTCATCATTTCAAATCATCTAATTATCCAGAACCGGGACTAAAGGGCCTTTAGTCCCGGTTCTGGAACCGGGACTAAAGGGTCGGTACTAATGCCCTGACCCTTTAGTCCCGGTTCAATCCAGAACCGGGACTAAAGGCCCTCCACGTGGCCGGTCCACCTTTAGTCCCGGTTGGTAACACCAACCGGTACTAAAGGAAATTTTCTGATTTTTTTTCTGAATTTTTTATGAATTTTTTTTATTTTCAAATTTCTGAATTATTTTAACCTCTAATCTCTAATCACCCCTCATCACTGCTCAGTTTAATCTCTAATCACCCCTCATCATTTCAAATCATCTAACTTCCCGAACGGTCACCCATCCTCTCACTACTCCAGCCTGAGCACGCTTAACTTCCGGGTTCTATTCTTCCTCGTTTCCAAGTCTGCACTTGTTGTTTTCCTGACAATAGTAAGATGTCAATCCTATTAACCCTCAGGAATTTAGCTTGAGCATGAAGTCACACATTTCACTGTTTGAGTTTAAAACTATTGTTCTAAAAAGCAATAATTTTTTAGTAACACGAATATTTCTTGAATAAGTAGTTTGACCATTGTTTGACCACAGTTTTACCATAGTTTGACCAGATTTGACCAAAATTCAAAAAAGGTGAAATAATTATTTAATAACACTAATATTCTTGAATAATTATTTAGTAACACTAATACTTCTTGAATAAGTAGTTTGACCATAGTTTTGACCAGATTTAATGAAAATTTAAAAAAACTGACATTTAAGCATAACTTTTTTCCTTTTGGAATTTGAGGAATCTACAAATTTGCAAACAGGCTGTAGGCAGTCTCCATCGGATGTAACTTTTCGAGTAGATGATTTTTCATATAAAAAACTTTTTAATTCGAGTTTGTATGCAAAAGTTATGCCCATTTTACAAATTCCAGAGAGATTTTGTAAATAAAGTCGAAATTCATATTTGTAAATTTTCCCAACAACTACACCACATATCACATGGGAAACTTATTTTAATTTATTTTTTTGACATTTCCTTCAATTTCTTTTGTTTTTTCTAAAACTGAAAAGACTTGCTGAGGAGGATTGCTAGAGAATTTGGCATGCCAATTGATGCACCTAAAATGGAGATTAGAATCCTGGCTGAGACCATCTACGAGTACCTCCAAGGTAAAAGATACATCTTAGTTCTAGATGATGTTTGGACTACTAATGTTTGGTTGGAGATATGGACTGTCTTTCCATCTAGTGGACAATTTGTTATCACATCAAGAAAGCATGAAGTATCATTATTGGCAACTAATATGTCTTCAGTTCATTTGGAACCACTTGACAAATCGAACTCTTGGGAGTTATTCTACAAATCAGCCTTTTGGAATGATCCTGACAGAAAGTGTCCACTCGAGTTACAGAACTTAGCTTGGAAATTTGTGAAGAAGTGTGAAGGTTTGCCTATTGCTATTGTATGCATAGGCAGCCTACTATCCGGAAAAAGTCAAACATCTGTAGAATGGAAAAAAGTATATGATGAGTTAGAGCTCCAGTTGGTAAAAAATGTGATGCTCGCGTTGAGACAATTCTAAAGGTCAGTTTGGAGGACCTTATATATGATTTGAAGAATTGTTTCTTACATTGTGCATTATTCCCCATCAAGAGGAGGACAATAATGAGGCATTGGATTACTGCTGGATTCATCAATGAAAAGGAGAACAAAACATTGGAGGAAGTGGCAGAGGGGTACTTGACTGAACTTGTGAGCCGAAGCCTACTACAGGTGGTCAAGAGGAATCATACTGGGCGGTTAAAATGTTGCCAGGTGCATGATATCATACGACTTGTTGCCCTCAATAAAGCTGGTGAAGAATGTTTTGGTAAAGTTTATGATGGCTCTGGTGCATTCTCTATTGAGCACACACGTCGAATATCAATCCAGAGTGGAAACCTTCAACGACTGATTGAGTCTGATGCTACACATGTCCGTGCAATCCATGTTTTTAACAGATATATCAATAATGATTTGCTGAGGCCTATCCTAGAATCTTCGAACCTGCTCTTAACACTGGATCTGCAAGGTACCCGTTTCAAGATGCTGCCGACTGAGGTATTCAACTTGTTCAATCTACGGTATTTGGGCCTTAGATATACTAATATTGAAAGTCTACCTGAAGACATAGGAAAGTTGCAAAACTTAGAAGTCCTGGATGCTGTGAATAGTGCACTGTCGTATTTACCAAACAACATTGCAAAACTTCAGAGGTTGAGATACCTGTTTGCAAGTTATGCGTTGGTGGGCATTTTGAAGGATTGGGCGATTGGCGTTTTCTTTGTACCAAAGCACGAGGTGTTTTGCTTGCAGATGCACGCCAATTTATCCTTCCCGTTGCAACGCACGGGCACAGGGGCGGACCCAGGATTGGGCCACGCCCAGGGCCCAGGCTGCTACAGTGGCCTCTACCGTGTCACTGCAGTCTCGCTACAGTGTGCAGTATTCTACAGTAGATGAAGTGGTTCATCCTCACGCCCCAGGTCCAGGCTCCCCCGGCCTGGGTCCTAGATCCGCCACTGCACGGGCATATGTCCTAGTGTTTACCTAGAGACGTAAACGGCACATAGAATGCTTTGTTTCTTCCTTCCCTGACTGTATTGGCAGGCCATGTGATTGTCAGAAGCTGCAGCTGTTCACTTTCAGAACCCAGCATCACCTCAAACTGAAGAATTATTACCTCCTTCAAATTCCATTGGACGATGGGCTTCACCGAACAGCCGAACACCGATTTGCCTCACCTGTATCGGCATAATGACAATGTCTGACACCCTTGTCCTCCCGATCGAGCAGTTAGAGACGTCGGTCGGACCCCGACACTGTCGCCATGGAAGTCGTCCCTCGCGGCCATCGGCCGCCGCCACGGAGGGCTGCGACCACATGAACCCGCCTGCCAAACTGTTTTTCGGAAGAGTTTTCCACTGACGCGGCTGTTCTTGCCTAACGATTGTGGGGATGAGACTAACTTGGCTGAAAAAAGGCCCACCTAACCACAGTGCTCTGATCTGCACCGCAGAGTAGCAGCCCTTTTAGGACATAGGTCCCCAAGTTTGTTTAACGATGTCAGTCAAAGATGGCAAAGCCTTCCTACTCTCGTTCGCATATACATATACAATTAGAGACACCGTCACACTGAGAGCTGAATTATAGCTTCTCCCGTCAAAAAAAGATAGCTGAATGATAGCTAGAAACTCTTAAGTATATAAACGCATAGACCTATGATTGGTGGGCCAGTCAGAGGATGTGTATTACTCCCTCCGTTTCTTTTCAGTCTGCATATAAGATTTGGTCAAAGTCAAACTTTGTTAGGTTTGACTAAGTTTATAGAAAAAATATCAAGATTCATAATATGAAATCAATATTGTTAGATGCATCATGAAATTAATTTTCATACTATATAGCTTTAGTATTGTATATGTT
>NW_021315696.1:0-2056 GCF_002162155.2 Triticum dicoccoides | reverse complement strand
GGAATGCATGCCTACATTACATTAATGAACTGGAGCTAGTTCTGTGTCACTCTATGTTATAACTATTGCATGAGGAATCACATCCGACATAATTATCCATCACTGATCCATTGCCTACGAGCTTTTCATATATTGTTATTCACTCATTTACTTTTCCATTGCTACTATTACAATCACTATAAAACCAAAACTGCTACCGTTACTTTTGCCACCGTTACCACTACTATCATATTACGTTGCTACTAAATACTTTGCTGCAAATATTAAGTTTCCAGGTGTGGTTGAATTGACAACTTAGCTGCTAATACTTGAGAATATTCTTTGGCTCCGCATGTGTCGAATCAATAAATTTGGGTTGAATACTCTACCCTTGAAAACTGTTGCGATCCCCTATACTTGTAGGTTATCAGCTCCCACAGCTGCTTCCCGAGATCCGGAGGCACTGGATACACTGATGGACATGTTGCGATATTCGTCCGTCTCGGAGGAACACCGTACCTTGATGGGTACGGTGGTTGAGAGGATTATGTCCGCAAAGAGTGGATTGAATGAAGCTTTCAAGGGCCTGCTAAGAGGTTTTGAGGTACGTAATGTAATATTTTTGATTGTGCTATATACGCAAAATGTACCTGTGTATAGATAGTAGCCCCTGAGACTGTGGTTGGCGTCCAAAAGGAGGCAATCAGAGGATCGAAAAAGATATGCCCAGGAAATAATCTGATTAATTGGAACACAGGCTGTTACATCCACGACGACTGCATACGCTACAGAGGTTGCAGGTCTGGAGCAAAAACTTGATGCGGCGAATGACGACATCGTTCTTATTAACAGGCGGCTCGACGAAGCGCAAGGTATGTTTTGAGGTGGTCAGTGTATGTATGTATAATAACATGAGCATGAAGCTAAGTATTATATACTGAGACACGCATAACTGCAAATAGTGCTGCCGCGGTGGAGGCCCTTCGGGCTGAACTTGCCCGAGCCAAGGAGCAAGCCCGAATGAGTAATGTGGCTGCCCAGAAGGCAGCTGATGAGTTAAAAGCCGAACATGCTGCTCGGCGCTAGTGCGAGGAGAGAATGTCTACTATGGCACGTGAGCTAAAGGAAGCCACTGTCCAGTGCGAGTTCCTGGAGAGGGATAACAAAGCCAAAACGGCCGATCTCGACAATGCCTTACGAGAGGCGAAGGAAGCACGATCCGAGTCTAGGGCGGCTCGGGAGGTGTCGTGGAATTGTCACGGCAGATGTCCTAGTGAAAGAACTTATTTGTGGAGCCATCGCAACTAGGAAGCTTAAAGGGGTTAATCGGGACAAAGGACATGAAAGGTTTATACTAGTTCGGCCCCTTGCGGTGAAGGTAAAGCCTAGTCCAGTTGATGTGGTATTGCTAGGTTTCGATGACCAAGGAGAGAAATACGCTAGCTTGGCTTCTCGGTCTCTTTTTTCTTACCCTAAGCCGCCACCGGGTCGTCCCCTTATATACACGGGTTGACGCCTGCCGGCCTATAGAGTCCCGGATGGCTCATATAACGTGTCCAACTCGGTGACTTCCTTTACCTGCCTTTCTTTACAAGCCTTTCTACTCATGGCGGTTTACAATCATGGGCCTCAAACCGCCTCTGGGCTTGGGTCTACTACAAGTCTTATACTAAACCATCACCTTGTATATTCACTGAACTTTTAGTAACCCGCCATTAGGATTGACCCGACCCCTTCTGGGCGGGTCATACCTAGTAGTTATATCCCCAACATTAGGCCCCAGGTTGATTTGAACTTTGTTCTTGTCAATCTCTAACACCTTAAACGAAATCCATCCTCCTCTGTTTGTAAAAGCTCTTGTAACCCGCCATGACGTCATCTTCAGAAAATATGAAAATCTGCCATGATGTCACCTTCAATGGATCCTTATCCTTAAATGTCTTCCGAGAATCGAGGCGTCCATTTAGCTGGATAATCATTACTTTGGCCTTCCTCGATTTTCGCGCCTGCCTGTTCACTTATCCCCTTATAAATAGGCTTGGCCATTCCTTCCTCTTTCTTCTTCTTCTTCTTCTTC
>NW_021315695.1:0-1573 GCF_002162155.2 Triticum dicoccoides | reverse complement strand
CGGGTTTACCTCCAATGAAGAGAAGCATTGTTAGCTAATTTTGCCTCTTTATCGAGTGGGTTATTGTATTGGGAGCTGCCAGTGCTTATTGTGGTGTCATATACCAAAATTTCTTTTTAGTTCATCAGTTCAGTCCAATCTTGCAGAACAAAAACAAATAAAGTGCATAGAAATATTGCATTTGATAGAATTTATATGATGTTTCAAGGAACCGCGTGCTGCACTCTATGTTGTCATGTTGAATGGAAGCAACAACGGCACCGAGGAAACATGAGTTTATCGCTCAAAAGAGGTCTCTGAAATTTTAGAGGGTTGTGGTATATGAATCATTGCTGGATGAGGAAAGGAGTGGGGGAGGATCTGCAGGTGTGTATTGTAGAACTTTACTGATGTAGGCGTTGATTTCATTTGCAAGATTCTGTATTGTTCTTTACCCATCTGCTCCTGGAATTGTGTACTAATTATGATTTGTTGAGGTTTCATGCAGCATTGTACGATGGATTTATATGGCTGCCTGACTAGGTAAAAGAGCTATATATTTTAGCATTTCTAATTCAGATAATCTATTTCTTATGGACCTATGAAACCTTAATGTTAATTCACAAAGCTCGGTCTTGCAAGAAAAACAAAACGCAGCATAGCTGTGAGAAGATAATATATATCTTGTTTACTTTGTTGTAATTTGTGTGCTAACTTGGTCAAAGTTTTCCTATTTTGTAGTTTATCAAAAAAATGTCATGTTGTAGAAGATTTGCAAAATGTTCATCAAATTTTGGTTTATATTTCTGCCTAATATAAGAGCTCTATTTTCCCTGTTCATCCAACACTGCCCTTTTGATTGCAGTTCTTTCCTACACATACAGCTCAAACTTACAATTTGAACCCTTGGCCGATGCAAGAGATTAAGGATTAAACTCATGGCGTCTAAAAAATTAGCTTGGGCTGTAAAAGGATCTAAAAAACGGACTCTGAATGTCCTGTCAAAAGTGACTGACTCTGATAAACATTGATAATGGCATTTTGATCTAAAAAGTGAGCAGCCGATTTCCTAATTAACTAACTCTGAACGTCCCATAAAAAATAACTCCAAACGTCCAACTTATATTATGTTTGTGCTTAATACTAGGATGCTGGTGCCTGCATACGAGCTGATGTTCGGGAAGCCATCCCTCCATAGACTCTTTGAGGGCTACTTCAATCAAGCCGGGAGGGTGAACGCAAGGGGTCATTTTGAAGATGCTGCAAGATCCTCATGTTAATTTGATCACAATTATAGGAGACGCCCTGTGGGTGTCGTTTCTTCACACATAAAATATATTTTTTGGGCACTGACAACCATGTGCTCACATTCTTACATATTTATTATTTTTACAGGAAAATGTGACACCAACAACTAATGATGAACACATTCGTTCACTTATTTACATTGGCATTTTTTGTCACCGGGACAATTTTATTGCCATGCATGATTTTGTTTATGAGACTGTTCAGGCATTTCCGAGCTTCTGTAAAGATGAGTACTACAAACCCTTGCTTGTTCTCTCGGACTAGGCCTACCGCAAGCTTACCTCGA
>NW_021315694.1:0-1262 GCF_002162155.2 Triticum dicoccoides | reverse complement strand
GAGCGAGAGAGTGGGATTGTATCGGAATGAACAAGGGGGTTTTGCTTGCCTGGCACTTCTGAAGATAACATTGAGTCTTCATCAGTGTCAACGATCACAACGTCGGAACATCGTCTACCGGGAGGGAACAGATACCGGCAACAAGGAAGAAATACAATCAATGCAATGCACAATATGATGCATGCTCATGACATGGCAATATGAATGTGTTTTGAGCTAATGCAACTAGCAACAGATTAAATGAAGTTGGTTTGAATACAAGATTCAAATTCAAACTCCATATGTGATTATTTAAATGCCCTTTAAACGTTTTGTCCAAAACAGAGGACAAACATTGTTCAAACATGCATGAAAATGGTACAGATGGATTCCTTGAATTTTTCTGATAATTTTTCATATATAAATTATTTAATTTGGAGTTACGATTAATTTTCTATGATTTATTGAAGTTTAGGGCATTTTCTGAAATTTCCTGAATAATAATAAATCCAGAAATGATTATGGCGTCAGCACCACGTCACAGTGACGTCAGCAGGGTCAACTGGGCGCCCCAGGTCAAACCTGACGTGTGGGGGCCACACGTCAGTGACACAGGAGCTAATCCCGGTCAAACCCAGCGCTGACTGGGGTTTGACCAGGGGTGGGGCCCACTGTCAGTGGCTGTGGGTTTAATTAGTGGGGCCATTAACACTAATTAAGCGTGCCCCGTCGGCAGTCGCCGAAGTATCGCCGGCGGCGACCATTCCGCACGGCGGCGCGGCTCGGATTTGAGCTAGGGGCGATGGTTTGGCGCGCGGTTTGGCTCATTAGAACGTCCGCGACGCGGCGCGTCCAGCGGTGGCTGTGGCCGCGGCTGGGGTGACCGGTAGCGGCAACTACGGCGAGAGAGGCGGCGACCGGAGCTCGGGCATCGCCTAAGACGACGCTATGGTGCGGCTACGGACGAACCGATGGGAGTTTTCGGCTCCTGGGAACATCTCGAGCCCGAGGGCGTGCTCAGACGCGAGCTAAGACACCTGTGGCCACGGCGGTGCCATGGCCGGCGGCGAGGAGCGCTCGGCAAGGTGGTTAGGGCGGCTAGAGTACGGGAACGAGCGCGAGGAGGAGGGGGAATGGAAGAGTAGCTCACAGCGGATCTGGTGGAGGCAACGGCGAGGCCGGGGAGGGGCTGGAGCTCGCGAATCCTCGAAAGTTCGCCGGCGGCCGAAGGTTGGGGGCGAGCTTGAGGGCGACGCTGCAGGGCTTCCGGAGGGCCGTGGATC
>NW_021315693.1:0-2761 GCF_002162155.2 Triticum dicoccoides | reverse complement strand
GCTATTTTTAGAGTCCGTATGTGTGGGGAAACAAGAGATATGGTTGATTTCGGACCCCTCCACCAAGGGCCACGAAATTCCCCCCTCTTCCTCCATATATACAGCCCTTAGGGCATCGTTTAGACTTTGGGTTTTGTTTAGATTAAAAGTTCGCCATAGCTGCAACTTCGCGTACTTCGTTTGTGTTCAACGACCAGACAAAGGCGTCACAGAACCCCACCTTGATCAATAAAGCTTTCATCTTATATTCGCAATATCCAGATTGCAATCCTAGTTTCTTGCTTGTTCTTCGTTTGCTCGCAGGAAACAGACCCTCGTGGTCAGGTTGATCGTGCTCCGGCGTGGTCAATAACCTCTCGGAGTTGGTTTAGCGATTGCTAAGGCGCGACGTCCTCGCACGTTCGTAGTCGGATCGTCAAAGTCGACTTCCACCAAAGCGAAATCCACCATCTCATCGAAAGACGGGACACCTCCGCCTCTATTAGTGTCACATCATGATGTCTGGAGACACAGGATTACCACTTTAATGCAATAGATGTAGAGAGATCCTATAGGTTATAGGTGATGGTGGCCAGTACACACGAACAACCCAGAGCTTCACCAAACGCAAGGAGGAGGTGCTGAAACTTTTGTGCCACGACAATGTTTTCTAAAATTGGTGACACAACAACTTTTTTGAAACGGTCGCCATGGCAACGTTTTCTGAAATTGCCGCCACGACAATGTTTTTATACGGCTGCCATGGCAACAAATTTTCTGCCACCACTGCAACGTTTCAACTGAAGATTCAAGAAGACCGTGAAGACTTCCCGGTGCCCAGGGCGATACCATATCATGCTATTATGAATTGCCTGAGATATTTCTCCCTTTATTGTTTGCACCCTTTGATTGCATAGTAGATGATTATTAGGGTGATCTCTCACTGAAAATATCAAGTTAAAAGGTGCTCTTCCCAGTGTTGCAACCATTTATAACATGTGGTTTATGACGTGCGTCATGTCCACATGAGTACAAACGAATCATGGAGTGTAAGGCAGGCAAGGTCAGACCGAGCAAGCAAATAGCACTTGGCTGTCTTGAAGTTCTGGTGGAATGGTTCTGAGTTCAGAGCACGGAGCATCAAAAGATGAACAAGATTCATATGGAGATACGATCTGCAAAAGATTGCCTACCGGCCACGATTCACGTCATTATTGATATCCACATCAATGACTATGAACGAGATCAGGGTCTTAAATCAGTCACTTTCAATTATGAGAGATATTGATTTGAGTGGGAGTGCACTTTATATTAAAATTTGTTTAAGCACTAGTGCAACATAATTATGAACAATGTCTAAAGTGAATCTTGTGTTTACCGTTGTAGATCAATGGCTCGCAATATGTTCAACTTAGCCTGTTAGAGAAAGAAAAGTTGGCTGCAAATTGTGAAAACTATGCAGATTGGATCTGGAACCTGAGAGTTGTTCTCAAAAGTGCTAAGAAGGAGTATGTGCTGGATCAACCGCTGGGTGATCCACCTGCAAAGGATGCACCACAAGAAGTTATAGATGCTTTCACTACTCGTAATGATGATCATGAGTCAGTCAGTGGCTCATGTTGACTTGCATGGATCCTGAACTACAAGAATGTATTGAACGACCAAATACTCAATTTATAATTGGGCCACTGGATGCTCTGTACAAGAGGCAGGCAAGGAACAAACATTTTGAAATAACCAAGGCCTTGATTGAGTGCAAGATGGCAGAAGGTTCCTCAATGAGTGAGCATATAGTGAAGCTAGCTGGCTATGTTAGTAGACTAGTTGCTCTGTAATTTGGAATTCCTTCAACATTCGGAACATACATTGTGCTTGTGATAGAGGCAAAGGTGTCCCGTCTTTCGATGAGATGATGGATATCGCTTTGGTGGAAGTCGACTTTGACGATTCGACTACGAACGTGCGAGGACGTCGTGCCTTAGCAATCGCTAAACCAACTCCGAGAGGTTATTGACCACGCCGGAGCACGATCAACCTGACCACGAGGGTCTGTTTCCTGCGAGCAAAACGAAGAACAAGCAAGAAATTAAGATTACAATCTGGATATTGCGAATATAAGATGAAAGCTTTATTGATCAAGGTGGGGTTCTGTGACGCCTTTGTTTGGTCGTTGAACACAAACGAAGTACGCGAAGTTGCAGCTATGGCGAACTTTTAATCTAAACAAAACCCAAAGTCTAAACGATGCCCTAAGGGCTGTATATATGGAGGAAGAGAGGGGAATTTCATGGCCCTTGGTGGAGGGGTCCGAAATCAACCCTATCTCTTGTTTCCCCACACATACAGACTCTAAAAATAGCCTATACGTATGTATTTCGAAATTACATGGGCCTGGCCCAATAAAAAGGTGACGCAGCAACTATAATAGCCTCGGGACGAAATTTATGAAGTGGCATCTTGTATATTTCGTCCAAGGCTTCATGCACCCATTATGGTGGCTTCAAAGTCCTGAAATCATCACTTGTAACTCCGTTCTTGTTCCCCTTGCGCATGGCATCATCTCCATGCTTGTTCTTGCTCCAATGTTCATCCTTCTCCAAGCTAGGCCCTTCATTTGTAAGCAAAACAAATGTATCCAATTTAGGCAGCATCATATTCTCATGAACATTAGAATCATTACCAAGAAACGAAAGTACCTGATAATTTAATTGGCGTGCACGAGCTCTAGTAATTGGTCCCGTATATGTAGCAGTAGGGGCTGTGGGTGTAACAATGGTATTGA
>NW_021315692.1:0-1103 GCF_002162155.2 Triticum dicoccoides | reverse complement strand
GGAGCGTTGAGTTGTGGACGAAACAATCTGATGCTGCAGCAGAATCCGAGTCAAACTACAAGTCCAAAGGTGTTACATCACCTCCACTTGGGCCCATTGGCCTTGTACGACCTAGATTTAGTTTTAGGCTGCCTTGGGACGTCCTCCCACCTCCTTGGCCGCCACCCCTAGCTCCTATAAGTAGATCCATCTAGTAGCTTTTCCTTGGGATTTGTTTAGTTAAAAGTTAGCCATTGCAACTTCGTGTGCTTCGTTTGTGTCCAACGACCAGACCAAGACCACTTTTCGGATCCCCACCATTATCACTACTTCATACATATTCGCGACATTCAGATTGCTTTTATCATATTCTTGCTTGTTCTTCGATTGCTTGCAGGAATAGACCTTCGTGGTCAGGTTGATCGTGCTCCGGCGTGGTCAATAACCTCTCGGAGTTGGTTTAGCGATTGCTAAGGCACAACGTCGTTGCACGTTTGTAGTCGGATCGTCAAAGTCGTCTCCACCAAATCAATAGTTATCATCTCATCGAAAGATTGGGACCCTCGCCTCTATCAACGCCTATAGAATCCAGCGAGGCCAAGAAAACTCCTCACTTGTGTGACCGTTTTGGGCTGCGGCCAACTCTCAATAGCTTCAATCTTCGCTTTATCAACTTCAATTCCCTGTGGAGTAACAACATAGCCAAGAAAAGATACTCGGTCGGTGCAAAAGGTGCACTTCCCAAGGTTACCAAACAAACGTGCATCACGTAGAGCAATAAAAACAGCACGTAAATGTTCCAAATGTTCTTCCAAAGATCTGCTATAAATCAGTATATCATCAAAATAGACTACCACAAATCGTCCAATGAAAGCACGTAAAACTTCGTTCATTAGTCTCATGAAAGTACTAGGCGCATTAGTTAACCCAAAAGGCATGACTAACCACTCATATAATCCAAACTTAGTTTTAAATGCTGTTTTCCATTCATCTCCCAATTTCATACGAATTTGATGGTATCCACTACGCAAATCAACTTTGGAGAATATTGTAGAGCCACTCAATTCATCAAGCATATCATCTAGCCTAGGAATAGGATGATGATAACGAATAGTAATATTATT
>NW_021315691.1:0-985 GCF_002162155.2 Triticum dicoccoides | reverse complement strand
GTGCACTGGTGCGGTTGAGAGGGAGGGGTGGAAACCGCGTTAAACTCGTCTCCGTAGTTGAGAGGGAGCGGCCAAAGCAATGTACAATCGTCTTTGTAGTGGAGCTGGGAGGGGCAAGGATAAGGGACGAAGACCGGGGTAACATGTCGGATGCGATCATACCAGCACTAAAGCACCGGATCCCATCAGAACTCCGAAGTTAAGCGTGCTTGGGCGAGAGTAGTACTAGGATGGGTGACCTCCTGGGAAGTCCTCGTGTTGCATTCCCTTTTTAATTTTTTTCGCGCCGCTTGCAAAACAAAACGCACGTGTAAGTAATATATTTACCGTGTTTTATTATTTTGCACGAGTGCGGTAAGTCATAGCTGGGTGCTCACGATTCACGGGTCCAACGTCGGCGTTGTGGCGCGGCAAGCGTGCACTAGTGCGGTTGAGAGGGAGGGGTGGAAACCGCGTTAAACTCGTCTCCGTAGTTGAGAGGGAGCGGCCAAAGCAATGTACAATCGTCTTTGTAGTGGAGCTGGGAGGGGCAAGGATAAGGGACGAAGACCGGGGTAACATGTCGGATGCGATCATACCAGCACTAAAGCACCGGATCCCATCAGAACTCCGAAGTTAAGCGTGCTTGGGCGAGAGTAGTACTAGGATGGGTGACCTCCTGGGAAGCCCTCGTGTTGCATTCCCTTTTTAATTTTTTTCGCGCCGCTTGCAAAACAAAACGCACGTGTAAGTAATATATTTACCGTGTTTTATTATTTTGCACGAGTGCGGTAAGTCATAGCTGGGTGCTCACGATTCACGGGTCCAGCGTCGGCGTTGTGGCGCGGCAAGCGTGCACTGGTGCGGTTGAGAGGGAGGGGTGGAAACCGCGTTAAACTCGTCTCCGTAGTTGAGAGGGAGCGGCCAAAGCAATGTGCAATCGTCTTTGTAGTGGAGCTGGGAGGGGCAAGGATAAGGGACGAAGACCGGGGTAACATGTCGGATG
>NW_021315690.1:0-746 GCF_002162155.2 Triticum dicoccoides | reverse complement strand
GCGCTTACGTGTCGGTCATCAACACTCATAGTTTTGGTCGATTCTGGCACGTTTCGTGGACTATTACTCACTGTTTTGGGGTCCCGGAGTGATTTCCATGATTAACGAACCCTGGGGTGCGTTTACGTTTCGGTCATCAACACTTACGGTTTTGGCCGATTCTGACCCGTTTCGTGGACTATTACTCACCGGTTTTGGGCCGCAAAGCGATTTCCATAGTTGTTGAACCCCAAGGTGCGCTTACGTGTTGGTCATCAACACTCACAGTTTTGGCCGATTCTAGCCCGTTTCCTGGACTATTACTCACTGTTTTGGGGTCCCGGAGTGATTTACACGATTAGTGAACCCTGGGGTGCGTTTATGTTTCGGTCATCAACACTCACGGTTTTTATCGATTCTGACCCGTTTTATGGACTATTACTCACCGTTTCGGGGACCCAAAACAAATTTCCATAGTTGTTGAACCCCAAGGCGCGCTTACGTGTAGGTCATCAACACTCACATATTTGGCTGATTCTGGCACGTTTCGTGGACTATTACTCACTGTTTTGGGGTCCCGGAGTGATTTCCACGATTAATGAACCCTGGAGTGCGTTTACATTACGGTCATCAACACTCGCGGTTTTTATCGATTCTGACCCGTTTTATGGACTATTACTCACCGTTTTGGGGCCCCAAAGCGATTTCCATAGTTGTTGAACCCCAAGGTGCGCTTACGTGTCGGTCATCAACACTCATAGTTTTGG
>NW_021315689.1:0-1446 GCF_002162155.2 Triticum dicoccoides | reverse complement strand
GGTGTTACATCACCTCCACTTGGGCCCATTGGCCTTGTACGACCTAGATTTAGTTTTAGGCTGCCTTGGGACGTCCTCCCACCTCCTTGGCCGCCACCCCTTGCTCCTATATAAGTAGATCCATCTAGTAGCTTTTCCTTGGGATTTGTTTAGTTAAAAGTTAGCCATTGCAACTTCGTGTACTTCGTTTGTGTCCAACGACCAGACCAAGACCGCTTCCGGATCCCCACCATTATCAATACCTCATATATATTTGCAATATTCAGATTGCTTTATCATATTCTTGCTCGTTCTTCGATTGCTTGCAGGAATAGACCTTCGTGGTCAGGCTGACCGTGCTTCCGGCATCGTCAGTAACCTCAGAAGATTGGTTTAGCGATTGCTAAGGCGCAACGTCGTGCACGTTTGTAGTCGGATCGTCAAAGTCGTCTCCACCAAATCGATAGTTATCATCTCATTGAAAGATCGGGACCCTCGCCTCTATCAAGTGGTATCAGTTTTCAGGTTGCTCGGTGACAATTTCCAGTTTTTCTTAGATTAGATTTATTTTCTTACCTATTGTCCAAGAAAAAGCCACAAAAAAAAGTTAGATTTGTTCATCCTTTATCCAAGCCAGTCTGAGCCTTTGCAATTTTCTATTCATTGTTTGCATTATTGAATTATCGGTTGCATCGCCGTGTCGAGTTGCTGGTCTTAGTGTCTAGTTCCTTTAGAGTTTCGAGTTCTGTTCACATTAGTCACGCAGCCGCTGCATCATTATCCCATCCGCTGTCCACCATCCAATCCACCAATTTCCACCACGTGCTACGCACTGTTTATTGTCATAATCATAGTTGAGGTCACTCACATCTTCGCCTGATCGAATCTGCATCTTATCTAGTTTGTCTTGGAAAGAGGGAGAAAAAGAAGATAAAGAAAAAAAAGAGAGAAAAAAGGAAAGAAAAAAAAAGAAAAAGAGGGAGAAGAAAAAGAAAAAAAAAGCGTGAGAAAAAAAAGAGAGAAGAAAAAAAATTGGATCTATCTAGAATCAATCTCGTACCTAAATTCGGATTGGAATCTGTTTTGTGCACTATTCAGTAAAACAGCTTGGCTATTGTTTCACATCATTATCTTTACTGCCGTTTTGATCTTCACTTATATCTTGCTGTCCAGAGCTACTTTGTATCCTTCATTGATGCTGGTTGTGCTACGACGTGACCTCATTAGTGTTCTAGGCTCGCGTCTCTAGTTCGGTCTAGCCTAGGACCAGCACAGTACCGTCGTTGAGCGTTTATTCAACATTGCATCTTTGAATTGATTATTGCTAATCTTTTGCTACCATATATAGCCAACCCAGCTCCACATATTTCTACACCGTGTATACGTACGCTCCCCTGGCAATCGCTTTACTCAATATTCGGAGTTACTTGACACCGCTGGTTGCCGATCACCGCCTGCTGCATGGTA